>NC_090939.1:510198876-510459824 GCF_040938575.1 Ambystoma mexicanum
AGCCCATCTGACAGCCATGATGGCATCCATGACCATAATAATGAAAACCAGCTATTATCCTTCTTTACTCCTTTACTTTCTTCCATCATTTTGGAGTGCATCTGGGCCAATTGTGATACTGCTTCAGTAAGTGTTCCATTATCTGCATCGTTAGCAGGAATAAATGTGCAGCATGATTGTCCTATTTTTGCACAAACTCCTCCTTCCATTGCTGTGAGAAGATCCAGTACATATCTGTTCTGCAGTGCTACCATTCTTACCGCTCGCAGCTCCTCTTTTATGGCATTGAATCCGTTTACTGTTGAATTAATCGTGATCATTAGTTCCCATTGGGTGATCTGGAGCCATTTAGCGTTCACATATGCTTGTAGTCCTGGGTGTATTATTGACGAGAAGAACATTGCAGCCCTGCTGAATAATCTATGTTCTGGTGGAATGGAAGTGAGTGCTGTTTCTGACCTTCCCCACAGGGGTTCTCCTTGTCTCTTTATTCTTGTTAGGACGTTATTGTTGTTGTTGTTCTCTCCCTCTTGTGATTGTACGGATCTCCTCTTCCTCTTGTTTCCTTCATCCATTTTGGGAAAATTGGCCATGTTCACATGTTTTTGGGGCACCACTAGTGATGGTACATTGATGTGTACCATTGTGCATATACCATTCCACAACGGAGGCAGGGTGTGGTATGCCTTATCTCCGCAGGCCCAATAGTGATCCATTATTACTGCTGTTCCAGCACCCCCCTCTGGTAGTTCTAACACGCTTCTGCAGTTGGTGTTATACCCCACCTCCACATCTCCTCTGTGTTGATAGCATAACTTGGGTGCGGTCAGCGGTAGTATGCTTATTGGGTCTTCATCCTTCTCCATCCATGTCAGCATGGGTACGTATTTGCCCCATGTCGTCCAGCATCTGTCGTTGTGTTCCTGTATGGTAGTAATATTTTCTCTTGTTATCATTTTGCTACCAACTACTCCTATTTCCCATTCATTGTTCATGTATACCTTCCCTGTTATTGTTATCAGTGGCCTTTCCCAACATCCTTGTATACCCGGAACTTCAGTGGCGTACCAATCACATGGCAGGTATTGTAGTGTTATCTTCTTCGTTTTTCCCTTGTCAGGGCCATCCGTCATGTATCTGAATGCTTCAGCGTGTAAGCTGCTCTTATGGTAGCTCAAATATGACTTGAGGAAATTGTTTTCGTATGGGTATGTGTCTCTAGTTTCCCACTGCATTCTCACCACTGTTCCTTAAAATCGTCCTCTCGTTTTAAATAGTGCCAGATATACTATACATCGCGCCGTTTTTTCCTGTATTTCTTTGGGGACGAATGTCCGTGAAGCGCTCATGGTGTATGGGATCAATGAGCACACATAACAGCTATCTTCTGTTGTCTGCTTACCAATTTGGGTCATGTGCTGGTACCACATGTTGTTTGAGACGTGTGCTGAATATGTTATGTAATTATCAATACCTTTGTTATCAGTATATGTGCTGCGTTTAACTCTACTTCCCTTATCCTTAGGGTTGCTAGTACCACCTGACGTCATACCTGTTGCAGCCGTGGGAGGAGGCATGTTAGTTTTGGGTGCAGCCATAATATTGATAGCATAACTTTTCTGCCATACAGAGGCAGCCAGCAGACCAGTGATGACCAATACTCCTATCATTTTTATTACAAGAGCTAGTCTCACAGGCATTTTGCTCTTACCTTGCTGCAGTCCGGCAGCTTATTCTTGCGACGTTAAAGGTGCCCGCCTGAAAATCCTCAATACGCTTGTTATTATTGTTAGTCGTTGTTATTAAGCTCTCCCTATCAAGTAATCGTTCAGTGCCCAGGCAAACAGCTGTTCCCACGCTAATCTTAGTGATCTATCTCTTAGAGCCGGTAAGTGCTCGTGAAGATGGGGAAATGATTGTTCTATGGCCAAAACAAATGCAGTGTAATATACGCGTACCCTTCTTCTTTTTAGGTACTTTGGCCTTCTTATATGATATACAAATTGGTGTGATAGGGCTTCAGGGGTGTTATCATCCATGGGCAGCATCTACTCCTGGGCAGAGCACACTGTTAGATACTTATTTTCTAAACAATACAATTATATACGGTACCTGCATGTGCTAGAGAAGAATAGAGAAAACATACAAGTGTTTTATATGTGTGCAATATCCAAGTTTGTTATACAACGTCCTTCAATCGTTGGTGACCTTGGAGGGGAGGGGGCTGGGGCTCGATTGGGCAGAAGTTTGTTCACTTTGTGATCTCGTGACCATGGGATGGGCTGTGGGCAAGCGTCCAATGTCTATGGTAGTAGTTGCTTCTGGGGAATCTGGGGGGTGATCAAGTGTAGTGACACTATTGTCATCAGCTGTGGTCGATGTCTCCTTCTCTGTAGCCGATGCTGTTGATGTCGTTGTTCTTCCAATGGCCCTGTCGTTAACGCTAGGGCGGGTCTGGAGTTTGTAGATCTTTACGTCGTGTAGGTGATTCGAGCCGCGCTTATTCTGCAATTTCACCGCTCTAGTAGCTACCTCTTCTACCAAATGAGGACCGGTAAAGCGTGGGCCGTTCCACTTTCTATTAAAGTTGCAGAGTAGCACATGGTCACCTTTAGCAATAGTGCATAGTCCTTCCTTTCCCAGTTCCTTGCTGGTGTCTTCTTGTTGAGAACTCTTCGACCCGCCCCGCATGCGCTCGAGCTGTTGAGATACAAACGCTACACTAGTAATCAAAGAAGACACATAGTGATACATTTCGTCACCAAGAACAGTTGCAGTGTTTTCATGGTCCGTGAATGCTCTTGATGTAGGCGTTAGAGAAAGGCGCATTTGTTACGTCCTGTCACCACCTCGTGGGGAGTGAGGTGGTGATCAGGTCCTGGCCTATTCCTTAGCTCAAATAGAGCCAGCGGAAGACAGTACAACCAGCTCTTCTTGGTTGTCTGCTGAATTTTTGCGATTTCTTCTTTCAATAGGCCATTCAGGCGTTCACAAAGACTGTTGGCCTGCGGGTGGTATGCACATGTAAATTTATGTTTAATACCCAGCAAGGATGTGATGTGCTGAAATATTTCATTAGCGAAGTGTGGGCCGTTATCTGACCTCAGCACTTCGCACACACCCCACCTGGGGAACACCTCTCTTACTAAAAATGTAGCTGCTCTGAACGCATCCACATGTGAGCAGGGTCCGGCCTCGATCCACCTGGAGAATGGACATACCACTACAATCATATACCTATGTCCTTGACATACATTGATCATATCAGCGTAGTCAATATGAATGTGTAGGAAGGGTCCCTCTGGCCGGGGTATAGTACCTTTTATCACTTGCAGCGTGTGACCGGCTGTAACCTGTTGGCATGTGAGGCAATTGCTGGTGAAATTGGTGACATGAGAATTTAACTCGGGGCAGAACCAATCTTCCCTAATTCGTGCTGCAATTACTTCCTTTCCTGTATGTGCTGGATGGTGGAGCTGGGCCAGGGCGGTGTTCAACAGGGCCAATGGCATGACCACTTTTCCGGTGTTATTTTGAGGCCACAGTGCGTCAGTTGGTGACATCGTACATCCTCTTTTTACCCATAGTTCCTTTTCTGTCATTGGTGCGGCTGCCTGTAATTCCATTATCTGTGTTGCGGGGAGATGGGTATACCCTTCTTTCATCATCATCTGTTTTGCCATTCCCCTCCCTCTCCCTCTCTCTGATTCTGGGGGGTTCCATATTTCACCAAAGTATGCAGCATGCTTGGCATGTGCGTCTGCTGTTTCATTCCCTTTCGAGATATGGTTGTTTCCATTAGTGTGTGCCGGGCATTTAACCAAAACTATCTCTTGGGGATCATTAATTACTTCAATTAATTCTGCTAATAAAAGAGCATGTTGCACTGGGGTGCCATCAGCTCTCCTAAACCCTCTTCTCTGCCATTTTATCAGCCCCGAATGGACGGTTGACGTGACATATGCGCTATCAGAATATATGGTAACTTTTTTGTGAACGCTTTCCTTCAACGCCAAGATCAGTGCAACCAATTCCGCTGCTTGAGCCGAATAATGCTGTGGTAACTGCACGCATTTCACCGGGACATACATCAAATCTTCTGTCATTTTTACAACTGCTGCCCCAGTTCTCCTTATCCCATCACTTTGGTCTATTGTTGATGAACCATCAATGTACAAAATCTCTCCACCTTTAAGTGCATCCTCCTCAACTTTTCTAGTGCATGAGTACGTTTTGATAGTCTGTGTACAATCGTGAGCATAATCACCTTCCTCAATAACTTCCGCTATAAATCTGGCTGGGTTAACTGTACTGCATCTGACAATTGACAATTCGGGTCTAGACAAGATGATCTCATAACCTGACGCCCTCTGTGTGGTTAGTGTGGACTTAGGCTTATTCAATATTGCAAATAGCGCATGCTCCACAAATAGTGTGGTGGGGCACCCCATTGTAATCGATGATGATTTCTCCACCGCAAATGCAGCTGCGGCGAGACTCTGTTCGCAAGGGAAATGTCCTAGCATGACAGGGTCCAAGTGGCCGCTGTAGAACGCTATTGGCTTGTGTCCCATGCTGGTTTTCTGACTCAATACGTCTTTCATTACTGCTGAGTCGCAATGTGAAAAGATGAAGAACTGTCGTTCATAATCTGGGGTGGCTAGTACCAGAGCAGTGGATATGGCGTGTTTCAACTCATCGAACGCCTCCTTCATTTCTCTTGTCCATCCCAGTGTTTTGTCCCCTTTGTGTGCTTCTCTCAATGCCTCAAGTAGGGGTCCTATGTATGAGCTGTAGTCAAAAACCCATGCTCTACAGTAGTTGCATAAGCCCAGGAACTGCTGCAGTTCCCTCACCGTTTGTGGTTGTGGTGTGTTGGATATAGCTTGTGCTCTTTGTGGTGCAATCTTTCTTCCGTGCTGGGATATTAGTTGACCAATATATAGTACCTGTTCCTGACAGTACTGTAACTTTTCCTTGTCTACCTTGTACCCCTTTTCAGCCAACCCTTGTACCCCTTTTCAGCCAACACTGTCAGCATTTTCATTGAGTCCTCCCTGCACCTTTTCTCGGTTGTGCTGCAAATTATTATATCGTCAACATATTGCAGCACCGTACTTTCTAATTCAATGTTTCCCAAATCCATCTGTATTACTCTGTTGAAAATTGAGTGTGACTCGCAGTACCCTTGTGGTAACCTGGTGTGTTTCCATTTTGTGTTTCTATATGTGAAGCTTGTCAAGTCTTGTGAATCTGGGTGCAGAGGTATTGAGAAAAAGGCATTTTTGAGGTCAATCACGGTGAACCGTGAGGCCTCTGCCGGAATTCCACATGATATTGTGGCTGGGTTTGCTGCTATGGTGTATTCTGCCTCTACAATGTTATTCAAGGGTCTGAGGTCCTGGATAAAACGCCAAGACCCTCCTTTAGCTTTGCGCACTGGGTACACGGCCGTGTTACATGGTGATTCTGAAGGTACCAATATGCCATTATTTATCAGGGCCGTTATGGTTTCGTATATGCCCTCATCTACTTCTTTTGATAGTGAGTATTGCTTCACTCTAGGTAGTATTGCACCCTTTTTCAGCTTTATTCTTACTCCTCCGATACCTTTTATGCAGCCCACGTCATAGGGACTGGTGGTCCACAGTGATGCTGGAACCTTAGCCATATCTTCCTCGTAGAATGGTACTGGGGTACATGCGGGTGCCTCGAGTGCCATGGCCATTTTCTGTGCCACTTGCTTATATGTCACTCTTAGCCAGATATCTACACTCATCATAAAAACCATCTCTCCTTCTTCCCTGTATTCTGAAAAGAGCTCTTCATTGGACACCTGGGTGAGCCTGCATCCCTAAGCCAGGGCTATCACTGCCCTCCATGCTCTCCCTTCCCTGTCTTGGGCATGTACTGCGATGTAATAAGCAGTTGCTATAATACTCTCGATGCTCACCGAAATCACCTTCCCTTCTGGTTCACAGGCTGGTGTCTCAGGTGAACAAATATGCTGCTGGCCTCCTCCAGATCTTTCCTTCTATTCCTGGCATCCAGGCAAATGCCATGTCTGTTCCGTACTGGAACAGTTCGCCATCCACCGACTCAGCTCGAGCTACTGTCTGGCCACAGTACGCCTGCAGTATTTGTCATGCAGTAAGCATGTTTATTCCTGGTGTGGAACAAATTATGCCATTCTCCGTGAAGGAGATTGTCATATTTAACCTGCTCATTATGTCCCTTCCAAGTATGTTCACTGGCCTCTCCCTTGAGTACAGGAGCGGCACAGACATGTCATAATCTCCAATAGATAAGGAGATGTTATCAGTAAAGGGAACCAACCCCCTAGCCCCAGAAAATCCTTGGGTGTTCATGGCCTCACCTGACATTTTGAATCTACCCTCCCTTATGCAAGACCTGGTTGCCCCAGTGTCAACAAGGAATGATCATTTTTTGTCACCTATCGTTACCTCAATGCGTGGTTCCTCCGCACTATTAGGTGTTATCGACAGGATGGGACACACCAAGGATGTCTGTGGGCTGTCCTATTGTGGGTATAATTACTGACCGCTTCCTGTGTAAGGGTTGTGTCCCAGGATAGTCACCCTTCCCAACTGTGTTTGCTGTAGCTGTGTATCGGTGGGGGTTAACTTATGGTCCTGTATTTAAGTGAGCTGTTGCACTGGCTGTACTTGGTGTTGTTGTGTTATTGCCACCTGTTGTTGCGGTAGTGAGTATGTCTGCAAATGTTGTTGTGTTGCTAATTACTGCTGTGTGCTACTCTGTTGTATTCCCTGTGGTTGTTGGTAACCCTGCTGCTCCCTCATAGGCCCTTGTTGTCTGTGTTCCCCCCATGCTGGTGGGGAGGGTCTCATTCTACACGCACGCGACATGTGTCCTAACATCCCACAAACCCAACATACAGGTGGTTCCCTGGTCTGCCATGGGAAACTTCCTGCATTATCTTGCTACTCTGGTTGCCCATTGGGGTAGAAACTCCGAAATCCTCCCCCTTGCTGTTGTGCAGGTTGGCCATATCCCCTCCCCCTCATCATTCCTCCCCTTCCCCTGATGTTGTTATAATATCCATTTCCTTGTACCATATACCCTCCTCCTATGTTAGCCGTGTATGGTGGGGGTGGTGGCATCTGTTGTGTTATAAGTCGTGGTGATTGTGGTAGTGGTGCTATTTGTAGTTGTGAGGGATCCTGTGCAGCCACTACTTGCGTGGGGTTTGGCGTCACTGTTGTTGGTGTAGTTATTAGTGCTCCTTCCATGGTGTATTTAGTCAGTTTTTTCTGCACTAATTTAGCTTCTTCCGCGTTTCTATCTTCTTCTTTTTGTTTCATCTTTTCTTGCCACATCCTACAATGGTGTACTCTTGTTAACTGTATTTCCGGCCAGGCCTTGGCTTCCATCCCCACTATCTTCTTCAATTGTTTTTGTACTGCCTCCGGAAGCCCTTGTATTAGTATGTGGTAAAAGATTGCCGGTGTCTTGTCCCATTGCTCTCTAGTTTCCATGAGCCACTTCTCCTGAATCTCCTGGATATAATCAACAGGATCTTCGTTCTGACGCATCTTGAGTGACGTAATTGCTCCTATATCTGAGGTGTCTGGGTATTGTATCCTCAGAGCTTGCCATAATGCATGCCTGCAATTCGCAAATGGCACCCCGTCATGTGATGTGTTTGTTATTGTAACCCTGGGGAATCCCGCCCTCTTCCAGATGTCATCTGCCGCATCCCCTAATATTGATATTAATAGGCCCTTCACGTCTCCTACTGCTAGTTTCTGTCCTGCAGTGTGTTTTTCCATCTCGTATATCCATTTTCCCGCTCCTCCACTAAGTGATGGGAGTCTGCACTTTATATTTTCCTTATCGGCATGCTTCCAAGGGATGTATTGTGGTCTAACCCCCCCCCTCCAATAGCGGCATTAGATTGTGCCCCATCTGTCCCCTCCGTTGTCGCGGTGTGGAGTCCGTATACCCCTCCTCTTCTTCTGTGTCAACTAGATCATCGGTCATGTCCATATTACCGCTGCTTGTTGTAGCTTCCCCTTCATTTCTCCCCCTTCTCTTATTACTTTATTTATTTAATGCAGGTGTGTGTGTCCGTTCTTCCTGCCTATGTCCCGGGAGATCTCTAAGCCTGCAGGCGTATGGGGTGGGTTCACGAGCGGGTGTGGGTGGGCAGGTTGGGCGGAATGATGCAGGTGTGAATGCACGCGTTTGCCCTCCCGCCACTTCTCGTTCTTTCTCCTCACTTCCCCCCACTTCTTCCTTCTTTCTGCATGCCCATGGTGATTCCCAGTTGGTGCGTGTGATGTACAATTTGTCTAAGCTTTCCCTACCGCCTCCTCTTCCTTCTCCCCCATTCCCTCTTCTTCTTCGCTGCAGAATTCATCCAGGAGTGACAACCCCCAATCTGTCCTTTTCCCCCTAATCGTCACTGTTTTTAAGTCTATTAAATCCGTTCCTTCCTGTTCTCCTTTACCAATTGCTCCCCTTTGCGCTGATGTCGTAGCTACTTCTGCATCCCGACATACATATGTTCTTACCCCACTCCCCCCTTTCCTCTGTCTTCTTTCCTCTTCCCTCTTCTCCATTATTTCACCACCTATTTCCTCTCTTTTCTTTTTCAATTCCTCCATCACCGCATTACTCACCTTCTCTAATATCCTTTCTTCCTCTCTCCTCCTTTCCCATCTCTCTCTCTCCCTTTCTAATATGCTTTCTATTACTTTACCTTCCTCGTATTTCCTGGTGCTCTCGGAGAGTATTTTCTTCTTCCATAGTTCCATTTCCCTTTCTTTCGCTTCTTCCTCTCTTTTCCTGTCACACTGTGCTGCTCGGGATACCCTTTCTGCTATTGCCTTCATTCTCTCAGCTTCCCTCTTCCGTTCTTCAGTTCGTTCCCTCATTTTCTCTAACTCATCCCTACTTTCCTTCCTTTCCTTCCTTCTCCCTCGTGCCTCTTTCTCTTGCTGTTTGATCAGTGCATTTTGTCCATTCCTTAATTCTTCCAATCGTTCCTCCAACATCTCCTCCTCTTCTCGTGACAGCTCCCCTTCTCTCCTTTTAGCTTCCTCCCCTCTTATTTAAGTGCTACCCCCATCGTCCTTGTTCATTCTCCGTACTACCTCCTTTTCTTCTCCCGTTAGGGTCCCTCGCAATTTTAACAGCACCTCTGCTGCTACCCACTCGTCGTGTCCTATGTTTGGGATGGGTTCTTCAATGTTCTTCCCTTCCTTTGCGTGCACCTTTGTACAAGTTGGGCCTACCGTACTTGTCACCTCCTCCCCCCCTGTGTAGCTACCTGTGGCTGTATATGGTTGTGGGCTGTATGCGGGGTTCGAATATCCCTCAGCTGCCGTTAGTTGTTGCCTTGCTGCTTCTCGTAGTTCCGTCACAGGATATAACCTCCCTTCTTCCTTCTTCACTACTTTCGCTAGGGGCATGTCGTCGCTCCCTTCCTTCTTTACTTCTATTTCACTTGCGATGCCAAGCTTTTCGTCCCCCTTTTGGTCTCTTCCCGCGCACTGTGCGCTATCAACCTCCTGTTCCCCGTTTCCCTCTTCCTCCTTAATCTTCTTCCCCTCCTTCGTTTCCTCCACAGTGAACAACCCGGTTGGCCCTGGTCGGGACCCCTGGAACATCCGCCATAAGCTAAACACCTCCACGTGATGCGCCAACCTCTTCCCTTTGTATGTGTTATGTATGTGTGTCAGTAGTGAGTGTTGGACGTACGGGTCGAAACTGCCGTTAGGCGGCCAGGGTGTCGTCATTTTGTTGTCTGTCCCTTGTGTCCATTCTATTCTGATTAGTTTTTCCCTATGAGGCGATAGTGTCTTACAAATATGCTGGAGTGGGGTAGTCAGGGTATTCCCCCACCCTCCCGATTCTACCCCGTATGACATGGTTACACTGTGTTTTTAGCTCCTTTCAGTATAGTTGTCGTTACCTGGCCCCGTAGTTCGGGGACTTGCAATCGTCCGCTAAAAGAAAACAGCCAAATATAACAATTGCAAATAAACTGTCCTTTCCTGTGTTTGTTTTCTTCCTTAATACCGTTACGGCCCCCTGCGGCCACGGCGCACAAAGCCCCCTGCGGCTGCGTGTCCTGTGTGATGTGCTTATACAGCCGTCCCACTTTATCTCCTCCCCTCCTCCTTCCACCTCACTCAGCGTGGCCGGCGTTCTCCGTGCGCGGTCACTTCCCCCTCTCCACCTGTCCCGTATTTGGGGTGGCTGGCGATCTCCCTGCGCACCCCCTGCCCTCTATTCACTTCCCCACCACCCTTCAACAATGCTCTATGGTCAAGGTGTCCTATGAAAGCCCTACGGGTGACGTCACCGACCTCTTCCAACAACTACCGGTAAGATCTTTTACACTTCAAGAGAGCGCGCAATGAGTTTTAACTGTTTGTCCCCGTTATCCCCACAGCTGTCCTCTTGTTACGCCTGGAACAAGGTAACCACCAATACACTCGTATAATCAGACTGCGCACGCTGCGTCGCTTCGCGTGTGACGCGCCCCTCACCGGGAGGGCTTAACCAGCCAATTATCTGCCATACTAGGCAACAATTTAGCTACCACCTACAGGAAAACGTCATCTATTTATCCAGCTTCATTGCTCGATCAATAGGGATCCTCATCTACTCATTGATCAACAACCGCCAATTCATAGGAAAGCCTCACACACACACACCCTTTACAGGTGGCCACGACCTAGGCCAATCAGTGTCTACGAACAACTGCACGTGATGCTTTCTTGCTCCACCTGCCCTTTTTCCATGACGTTGTAGCGGACGGCTCTCGCACCTGTCCCGCTACCACTCACTTTACCGTCAACACTAATTGATCCAATCTTCGCCGCACACCTTAGTAACACCTCCCGCCGCTCTTATTACAACTCCTCCCCCTCCCTCACAATCTCACATTGCTTGTTGGGTGTGACATATTCACCAAGTTCTCTTGATGCGGGGCCGCACGACTGCGTGCACCCCTCCAAGTGGCTCGCCACCTCCACCGTCTGGACACTCGCCAACCGCGGGTGGGATACTTCTCAACCGGCTCCCGAGGGCCAATATCCGGATTGCGCTGTCCGGTCTTCTCGCAGTTCCGCGACGGTCCTGTAGTCCTCAAAAGGGGGCAGCGGCAGAGGGGGCCGCGCCGCCGGGCCTCCTCGCAACGAGAGGCCCTGGAAAAAGGAAAGGTAGATCGTAAAGCGATCTCAGCAGTGCCTCCAACTTGTCGGGGTGGTTATCCCGGGGTCAACTGAGCCGTCCGCGGACCTCCGGGTTGGGAGGCCCCAACTCCTCCCGTACTTCCCAAAAATGAGTATGAGACACACACAAGAAGCAAGGCGGTTCTGCTGTTTATTAAAACACGGCAGGGATGGGTCTAGGATCGTACCCATCCGTCCAGACTCTCAGAATTCGTGGGGCTCGCAGGCCCTTTTTGCCGCAGTATGATACGCTACTTGAGTCACCTGAGAAAGTTAGCGAAAAAACCTATTGCCACTCCGGATTGGTTCCTCGAGTGGTAGGGTTAGTATAGTATACATATAGAGAGCAATATTAGTGGTTAAGGATGAGTCAGTTGGTGTACTTGGGTTGTCCCTTCTATTAGATACTTGAAAATTGTTACACGAAGACCCCTAATGATTGGCTAATGTTAGTGGCGTCAGTGATGAGTGCCCTCATGTTCTGATTGGTCCTCCCGCGAGCCCCCCAGTCTGGGACCATTGTCGTTCCCAGCTTGCGGTGTACCTGTCACTAGCAACAATGTGTAACTATGTGTTTGTGCAGACAATGTGCGGGTTTGCTCATAGGCCTGAGAGCAGGCCATTCCCATCGCTGTAGGTGTCCATCTAGTCATTTTACTGTTGCAACCTGTGTCCCAGACGTGGGACCCAGGCGACTTCTTCCTCGTGGGTCTGGCACCTTGTCAGGTCGGCTTGGTCACGTGTGGAGAGACCGTAGCTGGGGGCGGAATTCTGCACATTTAAAGTTGTATTTTGCTTCTGTGTGCTTGGCTTTGCTTACAGGTGTGACCTTGGCACCGGCTGGTAGCATACGAGTTGCAACATCGCCCCCTTGGCTGTGAGCTCTCACTGGGCTCGTTCTGCGTGATCAGCACTTGTACTCTCGCTCATACAGTGTTCATGGCGGTTCTTGCTTGCTGCCTACTTGGGCCTGGTTCATGGGTGGGGATGTGTAATGCACGGCACCTGTGTTGCGGTTTGACATGGCTTCATAAGCAATATTACGTCTTCTTTATATTCTCATTACGATGCGAGGGGTGGGAGAAGCGTCAGCAAGCGTATACGCGAGTGCTTTATGCGTCTTGTGTTTCTGCATTACTAAAAAAGGGCCTATGTGAAAAATTATAAAGATGCGCATCGGTGGGTGTATCCGCCACCTAGCTCATAGCACTGAATATATTCTTCGTGTAGGTTGGTGCGTGAGTGACCAGTGTGCATGGTGGCACGTGTGTTCTTGGCAGTTGGCTAGGTCGTTATGGCATCTCTAACGATGTGGGTGCTCGTTGTTAAGGTCTTAGTCGAGTTCATCCATGCCGCAGGTGTTGGCTTGAGTTGGACAAGCTGGTGGGCCTATCCTTATGTTCTTGAACCAGGGTATTTTGTCATCTGGTAGATAGACGAACTCATCTCGTGGTGGGTGTCTGGGCCGCGATCCTCTAGGCCATGGTCACGAGGAGATTAGGGGGAGCTTTTTCTCCCATTCTCCCACTTCAAAATAGAAGTCTTATATTCATGGGTCCTTCACTATTGCATATTTATGACTGCACTGTGCTTAATACATGATAGTCGCAATGCTCATGCACATTGAAAATTAAACATAAACAAAAACAACAGTCTGTTGTAGGAATGTCACATGTATTGTTTATCTTATCTACTTTTATTCCACTTAGCCAAATTATCAACTCCATGAATTGCCTACTAATTATTTACTTCATCGATTGTCATCAACTATTTCATCAATTGATGACACATGTTTTGAGTGATTAGGCTCTTCATCATAGCATGGATTTTTTGCGATGTTAGTTTTAGTCTGTAATAAGAAAAGCTTTCTACAATTATCAACAAAATGTTCTTAATTCCTCTAAAGTTTACTTCTGTATTGTTATCATTATAATACAATAGGTCAACAAAGACACTTGAACTGGGGTGATATTGTGTCAGCGTGACTTGCAACTTTGTCTCATTTGTATGATCATACTCAATTTCTGATGTATACTGCTTGTCATAGAACTTAGCAAAGGGATTTATGTGTGTATGGGGTTGACTCTGTTTTAATCAATTGTTTTTCTCTTTTGATTGTGTATCCTTTCGAAGTTTTGCATTCTTTTCCTTCTTGAAGTTAGGTTCACACACTATAACACTGTAAAATAGATAGATAAACAAACAAACAAACAAACAAACAAATAAATAACTAAATAAATAAATAAATAAATAACTAAATAAATAAATAAATACATAAGTGCTGTTGTTTCTGGGTGAGGAATGACAGAGTTGTTTGTATCCTTTAAAAGAGAAATCCCTAGCTATGTCTTAGTTCAAAAGCAAATATTCCCCCTGTCTTTTTAGCATGTTCGTACAGGGCATATGTAAATCTAAATAAGGTGTAATCTGCTTTTCTAGAAAACATTTCATGTCTGTCAAATTTCGCTCTGGTTCAGTCTTGTAGTAGTGTAGACGTTGGAAGGTTCAGATAATTTTGAGCAAGGTCTTTGATTTTCTTTACAATTCTTAGGGAAAAGCCATATCACCCCCCCACCCCTTCCTCCAAGTGTTTTTACCATTAGTTTGTCTGTTGGCTAATCCCCTTTACTTATTCTCTCCTTAACATTCTTCCCCACTATCCACAGAGTAAGATCTGGAAACACCCAGGAAGGGTCACAAAACGTCACCTCTCGTACAAGGTTCAGGCGCTGTAAGACAGTACGGTGGACAGAATATTTAAATGATTGTGGGTAACATGTTCAGTAGGCAGTAATAAAATGTCCTTTTCGAAGCAATGGCAGATCTTGACTAACATCAACATAATTGCTATAAGTGCGGCATTTTAAATGTTGGTATAGCTCATACAGTGAGCAAAAAGTACATAATGTTATTATTTAGGACTTTGATCCTCACACATATAGGATTACAGCCATCATGTATGAGATGTGGAGTTCAATAAAGGCTTTCCAACATTCAGTTAAAAGAACTTCAGATTATTCAAAGATGGCTGACCTATGCAGAAATTGTCATTTCTTTATGTTTATTGACAGATTCCCTTTTGATGCTCTCCTTTTATTTGGCCAGAGCCCCGGTATATTTGGTGAAACCGGGCCACCGATTCTCTGCTACCCGTGACCAGGGCCTACAAAATGTGTAAAACAAATGTTATGCTTAAACTAACAGGCTCTGAGCTATGAACCCTGTGCCATGCAGGCAATCCTCCAGTGCCGCCACACCCGGGGCCACTCTCCAGAAAGCCGGACACCACTCTGACTGGACACACAAGACCACAACATGGTCCCTACAATCTCAATCCAAGCTGCCCGACCCCGGACCACAGGCCCCCATGACCTCTTGTGAGGAATCTGACCACCCACATGGTGGGCGTGCGCTCACCTTGGCTTTTTGACATTTTTAATTAAATGGAATGATGGTAGACCAACCTCAGGAAAATGTGTGGGGCCTATACACACACATTTTCCTATGCTCCCACCACGACACACATAGACCTGTGTACCTTGGGTGGACACAGCCTACAGGCACAGTCTGCCCTGTTATATTTAGTTGGAAGGTGTCAGCCCGGAGTACACTATGTCATCTCCAGGAAGGGGAAGGTCCAAGCATCCCCCTGCCATGGCCAGTCTGATTAAATAACAATGTTTCCATGGATCCACCCTGCTCTTTTGTTAGGGCCTGCAGCCTTTGGCAACGATTAACATGCCAATTAGCGGGTACTTCAAACAGGCCCACATGGGGCTTTGATGCTCCTCAGAGGGACAGCATCAGGGTACCTAGTGGTAGGGTCCACCACCACCATGCTGCCTGACGTAGTATTTCGTAGTGTTGGTAGAACTGTCTGTTGTGATTTAAATAAAGTAGATATTTTGATACAACCTTGAATGGACAGTGCCTTTTATCACTGGGTAATAATTGTATTTTCGCTGTGTTGCAAATAACCAACAATCCATGACCTTTCGGAGATAAACCTGCTGTTGCATCCACGTTTACAAAATTGGACAAGGGGATATATAATTTGCTTGTTATTCCAATGTGTTCAGATCCCTTACGTTGTATTAGAGGTGTGGGGCTGATTGATGGTTTAGAAACCGATATTCAACACTGGACCACTGGTACCTTGGAAATTGATTAGTCACATCTCTCTTCCACTCTTTGCCGTGGATCCCCTCTGACAGTCACCGCCCACACCTCAGGCAGGTAAAATGATTTGCATTATTTCTAGGAATAATATTGGAGTCTGGCCACACGATTGCTGAACTTCATATGTGCATTTTAGAAGCTTTTTCAGGGAGTGTCCCCCTGTACAATATTCCATGGCATGGCATGGTAGCGAGGCTTTGAAGTACAAACCGTGATCCTTCAGTAATTCAAGGATGAAAGTATACTGTGTCTCCAGACGATAAAGATTTCAATGTTATAAAATAGTTGTTGTGGATAGGAGTTTTATGAGGCAATCAAAAGGATCACATCTTTAGTGCAGCAATCTTCACAGGCCACCAGTCCAGCCCACCTCTAGGTTTAGCGCTTAGTGCCACCAGCACCCGTGTGTGGCAGGATTTTCTCTGCGTCGGGATGATGTACCACTTCTATGTTTTGAAATAATCTAGCCAATACATTTCAAATGATTTGTGCAAAGGAACTCTCTGCCTGTTTTATTGATTTTCAGTCTGTGTTTGACAAGGTAGATTGCACCAAGCTGTGTCGAAAACTCTCTCTGATTGCTGTTGGTGGAAACTCCTGGCACTACTGATTGCGCTCCACTGGTCTGCAATTAAATTAGGAAAAGACAGAGCAATTCACAAGAGAAATAAGGAATGACGCTGACCAGAGGAAAGACTAGTTCTGAACACCTTTACTTTTCAATATCTGTTTTACAGATTGATCAGCCAAGTGGATGGAAGCTCAATGCTTCCATAAACAAAAATACAGCAATGTAAACCAATGAAACCGTCACTTTGGATTTAACAAAACACTTCCAATGTGAAGACATAAAAATGGGGATGATGAAAAAAATTGGTTTGGCAGGAATCACGTTGACCTTAACAGTCATATACATTTTGTGGCCTTGGGGAAATGCAAAATGTGGGTATTAGTGTATATCAACAGCAGACACTGAGCTTGAGAGAACATTTGGAGACAATGGCAGTGAAAAGCAAATGTGTGACCCTGTCCTACTGTGATTTACAATGCAGTCGGATGGTCTTTCTATCCATTCATTCCACAGAGCATATCTCCAAAGGTACTACCATGTGTGACTTATCAGGCCTTTAAATATAGCTCGAAAGCCCTTCTCCACTAGCATGGCTCATAACATGGAAACAGAGTTTGTACTTCCCAAATCCATGCCTTTTTGGAATTCTCAGTGATGGTGTTGGTCCTATTATTATTATTATTATTATGAGTATTATTATTATTATTATTATGGTACTCAATGAGCGTGGAACTAGCTCAGGGAATCAATTGAGTGCTTTACAATCATAGGAGGTGAACAAGATTAGGGAGCAGAGAAACAAGGGAGTTGGGATCTAATAACAGGGGATCTACAAGTAACCAGGGAAAAAAACAGTGGGGATCATATCACCCAGTCTCAGGTATGGTGGGGAGTGGATGCACTTAGGTGTTAGGGAGGACTCATTCCTTGAAAAGGAGGGTCTTAAACCCCTTTGTGAACTGTAGAAGTGAGGTGGCGAGTCTGATGTTGATGGGCAGGAGGTGCTAGAGCAGGGGTCTCTAACCTTTATGTTAGCTAGAGCTACTTGTAGTGGAGGCCAACAGTGGAGAGCTATTAGCAGACAATATCGGGGTGGGGATGTTTATAAACCTCATAATTTTTACCAATATTTTTTTGGCCCGATTATTTCCCCTCTATAAATAGATGGAATAACATATGCCTTCACGATTATATTAAGAGCTACAAAAACCTCTTTGTTGCATTATTATTTATTAGTAGCTATCTATCAGATATTTGTTGGACTACCACCACAGTCGAGGAAATTAAACTGCGTCCCGATTTATCTGGAAAAATTTCCTAACAAGTCAGTAAGGAACATCTTTATGAGAGCTTGTTTGAATATTCTCGAAACCCACAAGATCTTGGCTGTAAGAGGTCTAGCAAATTCAAAGAAATGCCGTTTGTGCCTACATGAAGACCAGATTGAGACATTACGGCACTTACTTCTAAACTGCCCCGGAACCAAGAAGATTAGAACAAAATACTTGCTGCCGCATTTGACGTCCTACACTTCTACACTCCTACACTCAAGAAGAACCGGTGTGGTGAAAAAGATTAATAGCTGGATAAAGAACTACCTGGACAATTGCTACTGCGCAGCTATTGAAACAAATTCTTGAGTGCTAAACCAGTAAGCCCAATGCAACTTGCTGTTTATGTTTAGAAAACGCCTGAACTCTGACTTGAATGTCTCAATAGGCATTAGTTTAGTTTAGTTTAGTTTGTTTATTTGTAAAGCGCGGCCAAACCCTCAGGTAGTTGGGCGCATTAGGTTGTGGACAGCATAGTTACATAACGTTCAACGACAAAAGTGCATACATTCAGTGGTACATAGAATACAGAAGAATACAAGAATACAGTAGGTGACAAGATACAGGTGCAACAGATAGTATAGGACCGGGTTACAGAGTGGTCTGGTTCAATTATGGGCTAAAATGTACATTTAGCTAGGCAGAAAGCCACGATTTCACCATGGCTCTGAAGGGCCAGAAGGAGGCTTCCGATCTGATTGCTAGAGGAGTGTGTTCCAACATTGTGCAGCTAGAACTGGGAAGCTAGAGCATCCAGCAGTTTTTAGATTGAATTTGGGAATCTGCAGTTGGTGCAGGTACAGTGTTCTGGTGGGTCTGGATGTGGCATGTCTAAAGAATTTGTCAGACGGGTAACGCAGGGCAGTCAGTGACAGGCATTTGTGTGTAATTACAAGAGTTCTTAGTTTGATTCTGTCTCGGATGGGGAGCCAGCGGACTTCCTTGCTGGCTGTGGAGATATGGGCCTTACGTGGTAGGTGGAGAGCGCATTTAAGGGCGTTATTTTGCAAAATCTGGAGGCTGTTCAGATTTTTGGTAGTGGTGCCAAGGAAGAGTGTATTGCAATAGTCTAACGTGGAAAATATCAATGCTCTGGATAAGGTGAGGCAGCTCGTAGTGGATAAAAATGGCCTGCAGGCATTAATAAGTTTGTTGGTATAGGTGGTGGATGAGATGGTGGCATTTATTTGTTTTTTCAGCGATATGGTGGAGTCGAGGTACACACTTAGTGTTTTGACCTCTCTGGAGACTTTTATAATGTTGCCATCAATGGTGAAAGATTGGTACCTGGTGTCCAATTTATTGAGGTGAGCCTGGGAGCCTACGATGAGCAGTTCCGTCTTCTCATCTTTGAGACAGAGGCTGTGTGTGGCCATCCATGCTTGAATTTCTAGGTAAATTTCGTTGAGTTTTGCAACATCTTCATCAGAGCACCCAGTGAGTGTGAGGAGGACCTGGGTGTCATCTGCGTAAATCGTGTAGCTGACACCCAGATCGTCAAGACGGTCAAAGAGAAGCTTGGTGAAGATGTTGTAAAGTGCAGGAGAGATGCAGGAACCTTGGGGAACTCCACAATGGATTGGGACAGAGTCAGCAGCCGCTGAGGGGGCGAAGACCCTAGTCGACATATCAGACAAAAAGGACTGAATCCATTTGGTGGCATTCTGGGAGAATGCAGAAACCGATTAGAGGTGTTGTGTGAGGATCTGGTGGTCAACCAGGTCGAAGGCAGCGGATAGATCCAACAGGAGCAAAATGGCAAGTTTGCCCTTGTCTTTGGCTTCATCCATTTGGATATTTAGATCCAGGAGGGCTGTGTCAGTCCTGTGTCAGGGTCTAAAGCTGGATTGTCGCAAGCCTCGAAGGTTATTGTCTTCCAAATGTTGTTGTATTTGGAGGTATGCCACTCTATCTAGTATTTGGAGGAGAAAAGGGACCCTTGTGATGGGTCTGTAATTTGTAGGAGTGTTGGGGTCTAGATTGTTTTTTTAAGAAGGGGGAGGAACCAGGCTTCTTTGAGGTTATTGGGAACAACTGAGTTCTTAAAAGACAAATTAATCAGATATGTGATAAATGGGGCTTGATCTTTTGCTCCATCCTTGACGACTGAGGCCAGACACTGGTCACCTTTGTAGTTAGAGGGTTTGAGGCTGGCAATTATCTTTACAACTTCATCCTCAGTGACTGGGGAAAAGTGGAAAAGGGGGCAGTCAGGAGTGGTGCGACTCTTATTGCTACTAAGGTAGTCTTTAGCAGCGAGGTTGGCTTTTTTTACTCTATTTTGGCTTGTAGAGGGCAACTTTATTTGATAGGGCTAGTTGGATATTATTGCACCAGTCCTCAGTCATCAGTGGCAATGGTGATTTAAGCTCTCTTAGAATAGAGAATAGTTCTTTCGTGTCCAATTTGGCGTTGTGTATTCTCAGGTTATAAATTTCTTTTTTAGCACTAAGGATAGCGGATTTGAAGGTGAAGGCTGCTGAAGAGAATTTATCTTTAGTAGTAGGAGAGGGAGCTTTTCTCCAGATAGTTTCTGCTGCTCTTTTAATGTTGCAGAGATCCTTTAGTTCTGCTGAGAACCATTTGTTGGTGTGGGTGATAGGTTTATCCTTTTGTTGTTTGAGAGGAGCTATCTGGTTGAGGGCATGTTCCAGAGTATTGTTGTAGAAATCTACCAAGGCAGATGGGTTATCATTCCGAGTAGGGAGGTTACCCTTAGCGATGGGCATGAGGAGCGGTCTGAGGTTTTCTATGGCGATGTTACGATTTATTCTGGAAATTATTTGAGGTGTCCTCGTAGGGAGTGTTATTTTGGGTGCAGTTTTGAGTATTGAGAAGGTGATGAGGTGATGGTCTGTCCACGCGCAGGGGGTGATGTCTGTCAGTGAAAGGTTGAAATCAGCGTCTGATAGGCAATCTAAAGATCTTCCTTTAGTATGTGTAGGTTTATTGATGTGTTGAGTTAGGCCTAAATGAGTGATGGTGTCGTTGAGAGAGGTAGCACGACTGTCATTTGGGTCATTGAGTCCCAGATTGAAGTCACCCATGATGATAATTTGTGATTTGGGTTTGGTGTTGGTGGTAAGCAGGAGAGAGATATCATCTTCGAAGGTGGACAGGGCGCCTGGAGGTATATATGTATAATGTGTAGGAGAATGGTTTGGGTGTTAGATAGTGGAAGTGTAATAGAAAGGAGTTCAGCTGAGGGGAAAGTAGTATTGGTTGCCGCATTACAACTCCAAATAGGAACCACAATGTTATTTCTTCATTTTGTTACAACCGTATACTGCTACGTGTCTTTCTCTTCTTCTTCTCCTCTTTTTCTTCCTTTTCTTCCTTTTCCTCTCTTGCAAAAATCATTAATTTGATTCAATCAAGTAAATAAAAAAATTAAAAAAAATGTTGGACTACCACACAAATATCCTGTAATTTGTGTGCTCCTACCGTTGTGTTTTATGAAGGCTTTCTACATGCTGGGCACACTATTATTTTCCAAATGTGCATTTCACACTTCCATCAAAAAACAAAAGTTTCCAAACTGAAAAATGCTGCTTGCATTCACTAGTTTTCTTTGAAATGTTTTTTAGTGTCAGACACCACACATACTCTGTTATTTGTGTGCCCCTCTGTGTTTTAGCACAGATTAAATTTATAAAGATGTTATATGCTTATCAAACTGGTATTTTTGCATTTATCCAGACGCTAACCGTAAGCACAAAAAAAGTGAACTTTAGTGTAGCTCTATATCAGCCTTCTTTCAGCTTAAAACTATGGTATATGTACATGTTTCTATGTGTCGGTATTCTTGACTATGAATGCATGTCTGCATGGATGGACCAAAGGAAAGCCAGACCTATTGGCAATGTAAATGCTTGTTTGCACTGGAAGTGGCATTTGTAACTCTGGCAGGCATCATTTGCATAACATAAGTGCATCAGCTCACTTCTATGCTTGACAGAAGGAAATGGGATCAAGGCAGTGACAGAGAGGGTGCCAGAGGGCCCTCGGTGAAATATGCAGAGGAAGGAATAAGATAGAGGGAAGCATAACGGGTGGCTCTTAATGAGGCATGCTGCTGGCGAAGTGAGCCAACAGAAGAGGAGGGGACACACTTACCTTTAATAATGCTGTTGTAAAGGCCAGAGATGACACAACAGTCTGTGAACATTCCCTCACACTACTCTTCCTACTAGAGATTAGAAGCTAGACTGTTAAACTCATGATGGACTGTATCCTAAGACTCACCCATGTCCTGGCCCTTGTTAAATGTGAGTAAAGCACAAGACCCGTTTTCTGATTTGTAATGTCTCTTTCCAACTGCTATATGCTTTTTATTTTTCATTTTAGGTGCCAGACATCAGATTTTTATTTCTCAAAGTCCACTGTCCATAGTTGAACGGAAAGGTGGCCCTGCGTCCCTCTACTGTTCTGCAATGGGCACCTCCAACCCAAACTTGTATTGGTACCGACAGACCCCAGACTCTGGGCTACAGATGCTTTCTTACTCCATATCAGCAGGGTCCATCTCAGAAAATGCTCTGCAGCATTTCACAACCAAGAGACCAGAAGACCTGGCATTCACGCTGGAGACCACCAGCTAGGAGCTGAGTGACAGTGCTATGGTGATATTTCATTGCGTGGCACACACTGATCCTGTCCCAGCCCCTCAAACATCTCTGGCAAACAAGAGCTCGCTCGCTCAAGCAAGACAGTGTCGTGGGGGCGCACAAGGCCATCTCTGGTACTGCAGGCAGCCACAGAAGCAGAATGTGATACTGACATCTGTCAGTGCATTTAGAAGCAGCTCCACGCGGCACAGCAGCCAAGCTCCCTGCCTGCAAGCTGGAAGACCAGGGTTCAGATCCTGTACACGGACAGCAGCTGAACTGAACCAGTAATGTTACTTCAAAAGGTGTTTATTTTTCAATATCTCAAGCACGGGTGACTGAAGAGGCTCAGGCGAGCTACTGGTAGCTCGCGATCCACCGTTTGGCAACGAATGTGCTAGAATCTTGGGGTATAGAAATAGAAGGCCTGTTTTCTGTTTTTTTCCTACCTGCACAGGCAGAGTTCAAGACAGTACATGTCCTTACTTCTGGTGAATCGTAGGCCTCTGCAGATGCTGAGTTTCTCAGTGAGGTATCTTGGGTACTTCAGGGTGACAGCCTTGTAGATGATGCAGCAGGTTTTGAAGATGATACAGGGTTGCAGCGGAAGCCAGTGCAGTTCGATGAGGGATAGGGTGATGTGGTTGAATTTGTAGTCATTTGATGAGTCCAAATGGGCATTGCCACCATCTAGGTGGGAGAGGACCAAGGCTTGAATAGTACATCTCAAGTTGTTTTATTGGATGAAGGGCTTGATTTGTATCAGCAGAGAAAGTTGGTACCACGCCGTTTGTGTTTTCCTTGCTATGTACTGTTTGAAAGAGAGGTGTCATGTCGATGTTGAACCCAAGGGATCTGGCACAGATGGCCATCTGAGGTGTGAATCCCTTGAGGTGCATAGCAGAGATCCAGGTCTGGATGTCCCAGTTTCAGTGTTGTTGGTCAGCCATAGAAATTCTCTCTTGGAGAGGTTGAGCTTCAGGTAAGCACTGGTAATCCATGACTGGATCAATGAGAGGCAGGTCTTGAACCTGTGGATATCTTTGATGGAGGATATCTTGATGTAGAGCTGTGTGTCATCTGTGTATTGGAAGATGTGGATGTTGTGTGGAACGAGCAGGGTTCAAAGCAGTTCCATGTAAGGATTGAAGATCACAAGGGAGAGGATGGATCTTTGTGGACTCCACAGGAGATTGGTAGCATTGGTGATCTAGAGGAATCCATTTGTACAAACTGTTGATGATTAGCAAGGTACGATTTGAACCTGGTGAGAACGATCTCACTGAGCACCAAGCAGAGATGTAGATTGCCAGTGAAAGTCTACAGCATCACTTACCGTTGGGAGGTCAAGGAGAACCAGGTGGCAAGGATGGCCATATTCAAGAATTTTAAGGGCATCATCGATCACCAAGATGGTAGCTGTTTTTGTGCTGCATCTAGTCCTCAAATGAGATTTGTAGGACTGAAGGAGGTTGTTGGCTTCAATGATTTAGAGGAGTTGCATGACTACTGCTTTCTCAAGGATCTTACCTAGTAAAGGAAGATGGGTGATGGGATGGTAGTTGCTGAGGTTGTCAGGTTTCAGTGTTGGTTTCTTGAGAAATGGGAGGATTTTTCATGTCTTGAGTGTCGATGAGAAGGTGCCTTGAGTTAGGGAGCTGTAGACGATTGTTAGGTAAGGGAGAAGTACATTAGTTGGAGATGTCTTGAATACAGAGGTAGGGAGGATGTCATCCACACACAAGTTGGCCTTGAGGGAGGCTGGAATGGCAGTGAGGTCTTCAATAGTGAGTGTCTTGAAAGTTGTTCAAGTGTTGGGGTCTTGCAAGATGGGATGTGTAGTTTGCTATCAGTTGTAGCGTTGGTATCTATGTGTTTGCAGATCATGCTGATCGTATTGATGAATAAAGAGCTGATGGCAGTGGATTTCTAGAAGGAGTTTCATATGGGTGGGCCTGGCCGAGGGTTGATGCAGTACTTGATGGCTTTGAAAAGAGTTTTGCTTTCATTATCAGCCTTGGCTATAGTGTTTTGGTAGTAGTTGACCTTTGCCAGTGGTGATGAGTCATCTGCGTGTAGCATAGAGTTTCTTGAGCAGGGCGAGGTAGGATGTGCTTCTGCATTTTTGCCAAGTCTTCTCTTGTTTTGTAATGGTTCATTTGTTCAAGTGGAGCTCTTGAGTATCCCTAGGTGCAGAGGTTTTAGGCTTGATGGGGCATTGTTTCACTCGGGCATGGCAGTTGATGTTGGCTGTGAGGGTGGTGTCAGGTTCTTGGAGAAGTGAGTTGCAGTCCTGGTTCGTCAGAGGTAAATGAGCCCATGTAAAATGGAGTTTAGCAAGGTCTTCCTTGAGAGCCTCTACTTGAAAGTTCTTAAATGATTTGAAGACTTGTTTGCAGGGCTTCTGATGGGTAACCTTAACTGAAGTGGTGTGACTAATGTCAAAGAGGATTGGCCGCTGGTCTGACCAGTCGAGTGCAATTGGAGTGCTGTGATCGAGGGTGGGCAGGGCTGTGATGATGAGGTCAAGAATATGACCTTTCCTGTGAGTTAGGTCTTTCAGGTGCTTCGTGAGGTTCAGAGTGTTGAGTAGGCAGTGGAGATCTTTTATTTACTTGGTTGCTGGGTTGCCAGGGATGGTGAAGTCGCTGAGGAAGATGTTGTTGGCATGCGCGAGAGACATGGTGGTGACCAAGTCTGTGAAGTCTTCAATGAAGGAAGCGTTGGACATGGGTGGTCCATAGATGAGGTAAAAAGTGAGAGTGCTCGTTGGGTAGAGCTGGAAGTGGCACCAAAGATTTTCGAAAGAGCCAATTGTGGCGATGTCCAGTCAGGTGCATGTTCATGGTGCCTTGTGGTTGATGGTGAGGCCTCTGCTGATTTTGTTTGGATGGTTTTGTTGATGCATTCTGTAGCCATTGGGGATAAGGGCATCTAGAATGTGGGTGGAGGCAGATGTCATCCAGTTCTTGTTTGGTCTTCCTTCATCCGTAACCAACAACTCTCTACCAAGCATCTTAGGGTCTTACTCCAGGAAACCTCTCAGAGCCTCCCGCTCATGGCGAAACCCATTGACAGCTGCCACTGTTGGGCTGCTGGGAGCGCTGTTATGCTTTCCTTTCCACCAGCCAAGACTGGAGGCTGGCATTTTATTAATCGCCAGTCAGCTCTCTTTTTGTTCTTAACAATCTTTACCAAGCATCTTAGGGTCACACTCCCCAAACCTTCCTGAGCCACCTGCTCAGGGTGAAACACATTGGCGGCCACCGGCGTTGGGCTGCTGGGAGCGCCGTTAAGCTTTCCTTTTCACCAGCCTTGGCTGGAAGCTAACGACCAAATGTGGTGCACCTCTTTCCTGACATTGCCCCCCTCCGCCCTGCTAGGCTAATAGCGGGCTATTTACTCCTGGTCATCCGTGCCCTGCGTCAGAGGTTAGTTGCAGCAGGGGGGTAAAGTGGTAAAAGAGACCGGTGCCCTGTGCCTCCCCTATATAGAGAGGACCGAAAGGGTCTCTCATGTCACCTGTTGGAGGTGCAAAGATACCTTTGCCTTTCAATCAGGGGATTAAATAGGGGAGGGGACTTCCTCCCATTCCTGTCTCTAAGCCCTTTTTTGCCCAACATTTCCTCTTTCTCCAGGGTCATCATCCTGGTGACTTCGGCTTCCTGCTCCTTCTCACAAGGAGAAGGAGGCGGGGTTTGACCCCTCTGCCATGTTAAGCCCTAGCACCATTAGCCCTTTCAACTACTGTGCGGCTTTTGAACGTTACAAGGACGGGCGAATCCATATTATTCCAAATGGGGGTCATAGATGACTTTTCTACTGAATCAAACACGCTTTGCTCAGTCAGGAGACTAACATTATCTCCGTGTTCAAAACAAGTTCACCAACAGTTATTTGATGTGCATATCATCCCAAGTGCACTTATTTATTTTCATTCCAAGTACCCACAACATGTTTCAGGGCATAAGTCCCTTTTCCAGTAATGTGGACTGTGCCGAGGACAAACAACAAACACCAACCACTCAGACTTATATGTGGTATGACTCACTAATCACCCAAGGGCCCGTTACCTCAACTTACACGTTCAAGTGATGTTTGCTGGTTATTCCCTTCAAAGCACACCTGAAAATGTACTCGTTTCACAGGAACAGCCTCTAAAGTGCGCCATTTATTATCCGTATTGCTGCTTGAGCTGCAGATATCGGCTTTGGAAGCATGCATTGACTGACACAGGCAGCGAGCGGCGTAGGCCATAGATAGCAGCCTTTACTTTCATGTTCATAACTGAGAACTGCTCATTGCAGCCAGTGGTTAGCAAAAGGCGCGCTCACTGGAAACTCTAGCCCAGAATGCCCTGATACAGAGATGGGAAGAGCGCTAGCAGTGTTGGTTCTTATTGTGAATTACCTTACTTTTTCTCCATGTGCTCATTGATAATCTTAGAATAGGGAGACATGTGAGGCGGTAGAAACAACATTGCTCAGAATACTCTGCTACTGGGATAGGAAGAGTGCTGGTAACGCTGCTTCTGACGACCTCCTGTGGGGAGCATTATACGGTGTTCCAGTGCATGCTGTGAAAACAGATGACCAGTTGGAGGCATAACCAAATGCAAGATAAACCTTTGAAAAAATATTTAAAGCTGTGATGTAATTATGGGCTAGTTAGCCACGTTTGGCTAGCAGTCCGCTATAACATCCATAACCAGATTGCAGAGGCGTTGCTAGGGGTGGAAATTGGGGGCTATAGCCACTGTTCTTTTGGTTGTAGCCCTGGATAGAAGCTCAGGGGTTACAACCAAAAAGGATAGCTAACCCCCAGTCCTGACAGTCCCAAAATTAGCGTAGCCCCAGATCTTTTCCAGAGCTAGCAACACCTCTGCCAGAATGCAATACGAGATGGATAGGAAGCACGAAGGTAATGTGACAGGTTGATACCTTTCAGTCAGTGTTGAAAAAGCATGGGAGTTCAGCGGTATGTGCAGGTGGCTGGACGCAATTAAAAACGGAGGTGCACTAATTCATCAGGTAAAAAAAACGAACGTGATTAAAAGCAAGGATAAGGGCAGCGCTGGAAGGCAGTCAGGTTGAGCGCAGGCATCTGACAGTGGTAGCAGCGTAGTTACAGAGAGAGGCAAACTGAAGTGTGAGTGTCTCGATGATGGGTTGTGTGCTCATAAGAAAGGATACCAGTTAATTTATATCTGAGATTTCAGAACACTTTATTTCCACCACAGGACACAATAAAAGTAATTGCAGAATTTTGACACAAGACGCTGGATATCTTCGTCTTTAGGATAACCCAATGAAAACATTTCATGAGTAAGTGTGTAAGGGCTGCATTTAAATTGAATGCTTTCTTTAAATACAACACTGTGTGGTACCCTTAAGGTGCTTGGTAATCCCACAGGTCTTAGTTGCAAAGTTCAGAATTGAGTGCATGTCACTAATGGCGGGCATTCGAGATGAGGCGACCCAGGTTGGACACTTGCAGTGCACAAGTGTGGTTGAGGTGGAGTGCTAGAGGTACACCTGAATTAAAATGGTGTGACCCACATAATTAGTCTGTTTGCTACACTAAGATAGCATGATTAGGCATACGTGTAATTGCCATGTATAGAGTGATGTGCTAGCTTGACAGTATTTATTAAGTGCTATTATTGTCAGTTTTCAGGGAAGTAAAGTGAGCATTTCCAGAAGTCGCCAAGGAAAAACCCTGAGTAGAAGACAGGAACACATATGAGTCAGTGGCGCAGCCAAATCAAATAAGCAACTTTTGCATATTCCAGGCAGAATCGAATACCATACATTGATGGTTGAGCTATGAGAACATAGGTATAGAATTGAAAGTACACTACTGTGGTATTGGCCCGCAGTCGAGGGGCTTATTGCCATTAGTACCAGGGCCCGTTAGACCGGGGTACTAATTGCTTTTTTTCTGTTCCGAAACACGTTTCGGAGCAGAAAAAAAAAAAAATACGTCAAAAAAAATGGCCACCGGGAAAGGGAAAACGTAGTCCATTTTCCCTTTCCATGGCGGCTATTGGGAGCGGGCGCACTGAGAACACTCTGTTCCCAGCGCATCCGCTCCCGAGATAAGAAGAAAAAAGAAGGTAAGTGGGGTGGGGAAGAAGAAAAAAAAAAACGTACCGCGGTCTCTGCCAGGGGACGATGGAAGCCTCCAGCCGTGTGGAGGCTTGGAGCGGGGATGGCCCCGCTCCGAGTCTCCACACCGCTGGAGGTTTCCATCATCCCCCGCCGGAGACTGCGAGATAGAAGGTAAGTGGGGTGGGGTGGGAGGAGGGAGGAGGAAAGGGGAAAAAAATGTCTTACCTGAGTCTCCGGCGGGGGACGAGGGAAGCCTCCAGCCATGGGGAGGCTCGGAGCTGGGATTGCCCTGTTTCGAGCCTCCTCATTAGCTGAGGGGCTGCCACGCCCCTCGCCGGGAACAGAGTAGCCGGCACGCACGGCGTGGACGGGAATACCGTGTGGTATGGCTCGCAAATGAGCCAATCACCACACAGTATTCCTGTCCAGCCGCGCATCCCAGGTACTAATGTACAGTAGTTATGTTTTTGATGATAGGAGTACCAGAGTTACCCATGTGCAGATTCTTTCCCCTGGGGTATCTTCTTATTGTATTGTGAGTTGTATTAGTGAGACCAGGGGATGTAGATACAGGATAAGGTATAGCATGCAGCACTGAGTACCCCCAGACTTCAACAGATACTGTTTAGAAGAATATATCAGCAAATAATGAGTCCAACCATTCAAGGACCAGATCACATATCGAAATATTGGACTTTTACATTTCTCCAATGCAAATGCTATTGTGTAGCTCCCAATGTTTACAGATCCCTGTAATGACTTGCCTGGTCTCCAGTCAAACCCTAAAACAACATCTGTTCCATATAATTGCACTTACTTACATCTGCCTTTTTTTCTCATACACTTAATGAAATAGATTAAACAGACGATTGAATACAGCAATGTTCATAAGGACATTACGTGTAAACATTAGAAATTTAGTTTGGACAGCGCAAACAAATTTCTCATCGCATGGTCCAACTCTGTCACAAGGGCCAACTCTGCATCTGTCCGAATGTTGAAGGGGTTCCCGGCTGCCCAGTTGTCTTTTTATTTGATTGATGGTATCAGAAGATAATGTTTAAATGGGAGCTATGTTTGGTTCACAGTCAAGCCCCCCTGTTCGGTACCTGGGCATTTATAAATTCTCCCAGTTTGTCTTCACATTAAAATGCAAAAACAGATTATTACAAAACCAAATTAAATTAAATTGAAGAGTATGTTTCCCAATTACCTCGTGCAGTTCTAGTGATGATAGTAAATGTATTAGAGAGCCCAAAAAAGTGCCACCTCCTTGAGATAATAGCTGCCGAGGAGGGGCATCAAGAAGTCCCAAACAAAGACAAACAAAAGATTATTTTTAGATCAGAGTTCGAATAGACAGGAATGGGTAGACCAACAGTGAATAACGAGAAGCAGGAGAGGCTAGTCATCAATTTATCTGACTACATGCTCACCAACCAAGAAGAAAATGCATCATAATTGAGGTTTGATCTTAGTGTTTACTAAACAACATGATCTTTTTAGGGTTCAAACTGAAAGAAGGGCCTAGGTGACATTAGTCATTTGGAACAACTGGAATGAAACATTTTGCACAATATCAGCAAAGTTGAGGTTCAGACGCTTAAAAAAATTGGGAAATAATCCCAATATAATCCCAATATAATCATAAATAATGCGGATAAAGGAGGTGCAATGGTATTCCTCAACACATTATATTACATCAAAGAGTGTTCCCATCTGTTGACAGGTGAATTTAGCTATCAGAAACGTAGCAATGATCCTACGGCTGAAATATCATTTTTGATTTCTGAATATGCATCAAGAGGTTGTTGAAGGTTGGATTACTAAAAAGAAAGGGACATGTTTGATAAATGAGAAACCTGTTGTTCCCACTTTATAAACAGTACCAATAATTCACCAAATTTTGGTTGACCTTCATGGGCATCCAATTGTTTCAGGATTTCCATCTCTCTTGGAACCCATATCAACTTTTTCAGACTACTTCCTTAATCCTTTACTCCAAAAGATGAAATCCTATTTGAACGATTCCACTATTCAAAATTTAGAAAACGTTCCTTTTGATAGAAATAACAGCATTTTGATATGGCTTGATATTGAGTCTCTGTATATCCGAATACTGCAACAAGCCACTTTGGTGGTAATAGAGGAACACTTATTCTTTCCTTATCACACTTTTTTCGTCTCTAGGCCATAAAGTTCAAAAGCAACAATAAAAATGACAACAAAAAATAATACAAACAACAGGACAATATTCTTCAAACATGCTAAAAGAAAAAATAGACATAACATAAAGAAAGATGAGAGAGGGTTCCTAGCTTCTTTGTAATGTGGTGTATTTTTATAGTGTTGAAAAACAACTATTGTCATGTTCCTGGGGGCATACTATGAATACATAGAAGGAACGTCTACAACCCCCAATTGTGAGTAAGATTTGTGTTTGGAGGGAGTTGGTTCCTGGTCTCCTGAATGAAACACTTGTGCCATCACTACAATAACCAGAATCCTTTGAGACTGAAATTGAATGAAATTGAAAAAAGTACTTAGCAACACTTGAAAAGGAACACAGCTATCGCAGCCTCCCTGATGAGAGTTTGAGACTTGAAAGTACTTGGAGGAGTAGAACTAACTATTGTGCTTTGGAACTGTAGCAGTTGGGATTTAACCCTGGTAATTTTTGAACATTGTTTGGACTATTTGCATCTGGGATTCAGCCCTGTTATTATTTTTTGAACTGTGTTGGGATTCAACCCTGTTATTACTTGCATCAGGATTAAATGACTTGGAACCAGAGTGCGCGCCTGACCTTCTTTTTCTACTTAATGTTACAGGAGACCCGGGCTCCAGAGGCAGCAGCACCGGGTCTATTATGCCCCCACTTTGGAGAGCCAAATTCATGGTTTTCCCCCCTCCCCCAATTGTGGGTAAGATTTGTGTTTGGAGGGGAGTTGGTTCCTGGTCTCCTGAATGAAACACTTGTGCCATCACTATAATAACCAGAATCCTTTGAGACTGAAATTGAAAAAAAGTAATTAGCAACACCTGAAAAGGAACACAGCTATCACAGCCTCCCTGATGAGAGTTTGAGACTTGAAAGTACTTGGAGGAGTAGAACTAACTATTGTGCTTTGGAACTGTAGCAGTTGGGATTTAACCCTGGTATTTTTTTAACATTGTTGGGACTATTTGCATCTGGGATTCAGCCCTGTTATTATTTTTTGAACTGTGTTGGGATTCAACCCTGTTATTACTTGCATCAGGATTAAATGACTTGGAACCAGAGTGCGCGCCTGACCTTCTTTTTCTACTTAATGTTACAGGAGACCCGGGCTCCAGAGGCAGCAGCACCGGGGCTATTATGCCCCCACTTTGGAGAGCCATATTCATGGTTTTCCCCCCTCCCCCAATTGTGGGTAAGATTTGTGTTTGGAGGGGAGTTGGTTCCTGGTCTCCTGAATGAAACACTTGTGCCATCACTACAATAACCAGAATCCTTTGAGACTGAAATTGAATGAAATTGAAAAAAGTAATTAGCAACACCTGAAAAGGAACACAGCTATCACAGCCTCCCTGATGAGAGTTTGAGACTTGAAAGTACTTGGAGGAGTAGAACTAACTATTGTGCTTTGGAACTGTAGCAGTTGGGATTTAACCCTGGTATTTTTTTAACATTGTTGGGACTATTTGCATCTGGGATTCAGCCCTGTTATTATTTTTTGAACTGTGTTGGGATTCAACCCTGTTATTACTTACATCAGGATTAAATGACTTGGAACCAGAGTGCGCGCCTGACCTTCTTTTTCTACTTAATGACACCTAGTTTAGCCAACTCTATGTGGAGATGCTTGTATAAAAGGAGATATATGCCCAGGCTAATACTTTATCGAACCACATCAAGGTAATCCTACAATGTATCATCAACATTTTCATTATTCATTCTGGTAATGCTGCAATAGCTAATCAATTTGTTGATGGGTTAAAAAGAAGAAATCAGTATCTCAAATTCACACCAAATATGAGTAAACAAAAGGGGAATTATTTGGATCTTAGCATTTAAGTTGATGAGGAATGTCTGAAAGTGAAGCCTTATCATAAACCAATTGATTACCTTTGTTGCACTATGGTAGTCATTATGTGTGACACGTTAAAGAAAATGTGCCATTTGTACAATTTGTAAGACTTTAGCATAACAGTACAGATATTGCAAGCATTGCTACAGAGGCAAAAACCCGTATTGACTAATTGTTGAACAGACAGTATCCCAAGAAATTGGTGAGGAATTATGCATAAAGTGCATACTATATTACCATTACAGGGACGCATTATTTGCACAAAAACAGAAACAAAATACTATTGATAAAGTTACACGTTTACCTATTTGCCATATAAAATCAAACCGATTATTAAGAAAAACTGGGGAAAGTGCTATAATAAAACCGAAAAGGGACAATGAGTCCAGGGCCATCTTAAGCATTTTGGGCGCTCGGGGCACAGACACCTCTGGGGCCCCCTCCAACAGAACAAAGGAATTAAGGGATATAGAATATCTAGTGCGCCATACTGCCTCGCACAGATCTAAATAAGCATAGTAAACTTCCTTTCAGATACCTTACACTCTTCATTCATGTTGTAATCAGAGTGATAAACAAGTAGCATTTCAAGGGCACCATTAGTAGTCTACGCGAGGGTATTTTTGTTCAAGCATAGTCACAGCAAACATTTCATCAATAGCAGCACATGGAAGGTACTTTGGACATAGTATAACTGCAGGACACAGATTCTATGACAACGGTACACATCAACCAGAATAGTCTGAGATTAGCTGCCTCAGAGACAGCAAAAGTGCTTCAAGCATGGATACAGACGACCAATGGGAAGCAAAGATAAAACTACACATACCAAAGCATAGAGAGCGGATGACGATTGGAAGATACCAGGAAGGTGTCTGTATCCAGACTGACTGAGATTAGAATTGGGACATGGTTTTCAAGCAGTGTTGCCATTTGAGAGCAAAGAAACAGGTGGCTGTGGAGTGTAATATATTAATGCTCACTATCATTGTAGAGGAAGCAACACTATATATAGCCAGTGATAACATGAATGAGTCTTTTTTAAAGATCATACCCTGATCACGAAATCACTCTGAAGGGCTGACAATTCTGAAAGGTTTAGGGACTTGCAATTTTGACAGGTGAAGAAATACAAGATTAAATGGGATACCCAGGATCGCACATTGATTAAGAGGTGAAGCTGCGATTCATACCCGCAATTTCTGCTCTTTACCAATTTTCTAGTTTTTACCTTGAACGAAAATAATGCCATTTTACAGATTTGACTTGGAAAATATCAAAATCTCATAGCTTAATATAAACATTTTAAAAAAACAAAACGTTATAGAAACATATTATTCAAAATGGAAATGATTCTAGCTTCATTGTCTCCATTATGAAGGAAAGTATATAAATACCAGCATACTAATGGATGTGATCTTAAAAGATTTCAGATAGATTTCTCTTTTATATTGTAAAGCTTTAAATACACCCCAAACACAGGCTTGTGCAATGTATTTAAAAACGTGCAGAAATACCTTTAAATTGTACAAAAAAGCAAACCGTTTTGTTGTCACACAAGCAGACCTTAAAATATGCCGGTAATAAGTCTGCAATATCGGTCTGCTCTCTTCTGTCTAGAAATCCTTCCACTCACATGATAGGAAAGATCAGGTAACTGGCCAAAAAATGCCAAAGTATGTGAGAAGAAAACCTTTTCATAGAAGGCAGTAGAGTACTGTCAGTGATATAAGATTTGTCCAGGATCACCATATCGTCTGCTGGCAAAGCCAGGATCCAAGCATGAATGCTTTGGTTCCACAGTCTGGAATTTGGATACATAAAGACCCCTAACACTTTATTGTCAACATTGGAGGTGCCTGCCTATGAGGAAGTGGAGTCTATCAAAGCTGCTTTGACACCTTTGATGACCAAAGAACAATTGGTGAAAACATTGGAAGAAGTAAATCAGAAGCTAGACCAATTTAAGTTAGAGATTGAAACTAAAAAATCCGAAAATTTCGACAAGACACGATTGACTATACACTTGATATTGCATACTCGTGGAAAGAATATTATAATAGAAGAAATCCACAACCAATTCCAACCAGACCTAGAAGAGGATCAGCCTCACAAACATCGTTTTCAGAAGCATCGGGAGTTGAAATAGAAGAAGAAGGTGTTTTGAGAAATCACGAGTCTAGAGAAGAAGCCCAAGCATCGGCTAGTAGTGCGTCCGGTCCCAGTTCCGGGCCTTTTTTAGGAAAAAGAAAACCAGAAGATCCAAAAAGAAAAAATCCTCAAAGACAAGTGAACATACCAGTAAGGAAAACTTAGTTATTAATATCTCTTCATATGTGTTAACTCCATTTGAATTGAAAACACTTCAGAAAGGATTGTCTTTTGTTCCTAGATAATCAAGTAGTTTCTTGAAAGAGAGAATTGATTTCTTCAGACTTACAAGGAAAATGAATTTGGAATTGGTTTTTGCTACCACAGAAATGTCACCATCACAGGATACCTCAGAATATCTGGAAATTTCTCCAAAGAGCACATTTCTTCCGCATGTGCAAAATCATGCATTAGAAGTATTTCAAAAACAAACATTGAAAGATTACCGCAAGATTTCATTCAGAAGAAAAAAAGTGAAAGGTAACTTTACCAAAAATGAACAGGAAGTCCTGACAAAGCTTTGGAATAACGAGAATATAATTTTAAAGCCAGCTGATAAGGTAAGTGCATTGGTCATCATGAATCGACTACTTTACAAACAAGAAGTTGAACGACAACTACAGGATCAAGACACTTACTTGGAAGTTCCAATAGACCCCACAGAAAGGGTCCGATTATTGATTAATTCTTTCCTGGATGAAGCAGAATCTGAAGGTTGGATCTCAGACAAAACAAAATCATTCCTTACCAAACAACATCCAATTATGCCAGTATTATATATATATTGCCTAAAGTGCATAAGAGTTTGATTGAACCCCCGGGAAGGCCTATCATAGCAGCAACTGATAGTCTTTTAGAACCTTTAGCACAGTATATAGACCAGGCTATTCAACCGCTAGTACAAACAACAACATCTTACCTGAAAGATACAACTGATTTCCTGTTGAAAATCAAAAATCTGGATTTTGATGATTCTACAGACATCATGTTTACTATGGATGTCTGTAGTTTATACACAAACATTACTCATGAAGCTGGCTTAGAAGCCATGGAATGGTTATTACTGTCATCCCAAAATTGCACTGCCAATAATCTATGCATTTTAAGTTTATTGAAAATAGTCCTTAACAATAACTTTTTCCGATTTGAGGATAGGTTCTTCATACAGATATCAGGCACGTCCATGGGTGCAGCAATGGCCCCGGGATATGCAAATACATACATGGCATATCTTGAACAAACATTAGTGCTGAATAAACCACAATTCAAGGATCACTTGCGATGTTATTATCGCTTTATTGATGATATTTTTAGAATCTGGAGAGGCTCACCAGAGAGTCTTCTTGAATTTTTTGATTACATGAATCATCTTGCTTTGAGAATCAAATTCACAACTTCAACCAGTCATAGTCGTATACAATTTTTAGATGTGGAAATCTACAGTAAGAATAGACAACTGCATACAACAATTTACAATAAACCAACGGACAGAAACAGCTTATTACTGGCTTCTAGCTTTCATCCTAAAACCACTATAGACAGCATACCATACAGTACATTTTTATGTTACAAGAGGATTATTTCAGAACCAGAAGAATATGAGATTCAAGCAGCTAAGCTTCAAGAAAAATTTGCTGAAAGGGGTTACTCAGAAGATTTATTGGTTCATTCAAGAATTAAGGCCTCATCTTTGTCGAGAGATCAACGTCTAGTACCAGCAGTTAAATCAGATCATGAATCTCTTGTATATGTAACTACATATTCTGAACAAAGTTACAAAATCAAAAAGATCCTGATGCGGGATTGGGAGATGCTGAAAATGGATCCAGTCTTAGCACAATTGTTTGAGGACCCTCCAACTTTTGCTTATAGGAAGAACAAATGTATGAAAGACTTTTTAGTCAAAGCTGAATATGAAATTCAGAAAGGAGTGAAACAATACAAAGGAACGTTGCCTTGCAACAATTGTCAACATTGCCATAATGTAATCAGAGGCCCAACCATTAATCATCCATATACAGACAAACCAATTTCTTTGAATCACACAAGCTCTTGTGATACATCAAATGTGATCTACGGCATCAGATGCCCTTGTGGCATCTTTTACGTAGGTCTAACTTCCAGGAAAGTCAAAATAAAGTGGACCGAACATAAATCAAACATACGAAACAAGTCTATCCATTCACCAGTTTCACAACATTTTAACACCCATAACCATAACATAGTTCAGATTAAATGGATTATTCTGGAACATATTAAGACTCCTAAAAGAGGAGGTGATATGAAGTTGCTTTTGAGACAAAAGGAAATTGAATGGATCGACAGGCTCGACTCGTTGGAGGCTAGAGGGATGAATAATGAGTTTGATTTAACATGTTATATTTAGTAATGATTTTGTATGTGTCTTTTTTCTGCCTTCAATGAAGAAATGAACAAGAAACATTTTTCTGTTTGGATTTGATGTTAAACTCTCTTTTTTATTTAGTGGTGATCAATTAAGAAACTAAAAACAAAGATGTATTCATAATTCTGTATGTATACAGGTTTTTATGGAACTGCAACAGTAATCATGTGACATCGTTTTCCCATTGTCAAGCACCACTTGCACCTTTTTGCGACCTGGAGGGATTTTCCTTGCCTTGTAGGTTTTCTAAGAGTATCATAACAATGAGTTGCATACATAGTATGGGAGCATTACATTGTTGACATTATTCGATTAGGATTAGCATCTTCAATATGGATCACACTGATTTTGAGTGAATTTTGTATTAGTTACATAATCATTTAATCTTTACCTTTTTGATAAAAGGGAGTTTTCATTTACTGATGTTTGAAACTAGTGAATGAGAGTGTCTATTCAGGACTTGATCAACACCATTATTACGTGATGTAGTGTATGCAGATCCATACTTTGAAGATGGATTCTGCAAGTACTAATGACATTCAGCAACATCGCATTATGTACACCATGAATAATTTACATATTCTATCAATATTGGGGTTACTTTATGCTATATGCTTCGATTATTTCTGATAGATACCAGTCACGTGTGATTCGCTAACCCGGCAGTCATGTGACTGGGAGAGCGATCACGTGTTAATTTGCATTAGTTAGAAGTGGAAACGTAGTTGCATCAATATAAAAAAAGATTGGGAACCTTCTGTTTGTTGCGGCGAATTCTGCACTGACAGGAATAACGTTACTCTAGTCACGTGATCGGATAGGTGATCACGTGACGATAACTCTTTTTCCTTTTGAGGTTGAATATACGAGCCATTACGGACTCGTAACAGCAGGAAACTGTGGCATAGATTGTGCGCATAAAATGACTCCCAACACTAGAGTTTACTCTTATTACATGAATCGTTTTGGCATCTTTAAAAACAACGTAGCATTGGTCACGTGATCGGAAAGGCGATCACGTGTCGTTATCCAGGAAATGGATAAAAACGAGGCCTGGGAGGGGAGGCTGCTTAGGCAGCTGTTCGCCGTACTCCCGGTCCTCGTTTCTTGAATTTATGTGAAGAGAGGTGAGTCCCAGTGGGTTTGCAGGATTATTGATATTTTATTTGAGGAGGAGGATGAAATATTTTCTTGTGTAGAATTGTTTATGGACATAATATTTAGATTTCTTTTGGCAGTGAGTGGTAAATAAATTGAATTGAATTCATATTGTTAGGGAGTTTATTTTCTGTGAATGGGTTTCACAGTACATGGGTGATTTTCATTACAGATCCACCTGGGTTATCAGACAGCAGTATTCATTTTGAAAGTCGTGGTGTCCATTCAATAGGAAGTTCTTGGAGGCTTCTACAAGTAGGTAGCAGTCTAATTGGTTCTTTTTTGTTTTATGGTGTTCTATTGGTGTATATTTTGGCTTTATTTTTTACATAGTGGACAATATTTTTCATCTAAACTTTCTCTGGACTCTTGTCCACAGATCATGGTGATATTGACTCCTGGTCATTTACCAGCTCGACCGGCAGGGGTGAGAGTTACCCCATGACTACAAGGTTGGTGAAGTTCTTTTGATGTTGCAGGTGCACGTGGTCTGAGAATGGGAAATGTCATATAGACATTATTGATTGAAATTATTCATTTTTGTTAACAGATGTGGAAAATTGAACAAATAACATCCATACCTGAAGAAGGGGATTAAAAGACCCCAAAACGCATCGTAAGATGTGTTGATGAAATCATTGTAAAGCAGTATGAAGTGAATACTGTTTGACCAACACAGGATTGTTACTGGAATGTACTCTATATATTTGTTGGAATGTTCTTTTAATTCAACTTTGAAAATAAATTCACACATCATGTTTGAAATGACTACTGCATAAGAAGTTTGTCCAGTGTTGATGTTTGTGTTCCAATTCATGCTTTGAGTATCATTTGGAATAAAATAGAATAGGAATTTGCAACAGTGCATGGGAGAATGCTTACTTGAGAAAAAAATCTTTATTTGTAAAAGTGACAGGAATTGCAAATTCAAATTTATTTTGACACATTAGAATTGTTACATGAAGAGGATTTTTTCCTCGTAGGAGTGACCAGGTTATCATCTCAGAGACTTCTGGGGTGTAAACATATTTTTGCTAGGTTTTACAACTCCCCACCTAAACAAACCAATTTCTAGACAATCACCATAATGACGCTTTGTTAGTTTCTATAGCAACCTCTATCTAGTGCAGGTAGATTGGTGATGATAACACCTGGGATGCTATAGAACAAGTACATATACATGCAGGCTTAACAACTTCGTACTTTGGAAACGATGGGTCTGCCTAGCTGGAATTTGTAATTGTAATCTTGTATGTGGACGCATAGCTCTGCAATGAGTGCTTAACACACTGAGCTATCCTCTGAACCATTGGGGCACTCAAATGTATCAATATGTGTTTCAACTTTGGCTATTGCACATGATTAATATAATTCCCACAGAATGGTGAGAATGCTGCAGGTGTTGTGCCACGCAAACTATGTATACCACAGTGAACTTAGCATTACAGGATGAAAAGATCATAACTAAATGTACTTGTCAACAACAGACAGAAAATAGGTTTAGCCTTAGCAGAACACCATAGAAAATCCTGATGTGTGATACTTAATTTTGTTGATTTAGGGAAACTGACTTTATTTTAATAAGGCTCCTTCTTGCCCCCACTCCAAGGTGGGTGCCCGGGGCAAGTGCCGCTTTTGCCCTCCCATAAAGACGTCTCTGAATGAGTCCGATTTTTGCTTTAAAAAAGTGTTAGAATTGAAATATAGCAATGAAAAATGACATCAGAGACAAGATGATTCAATATAAAACTATAACTGAAATATGGGGTCTGGACCCAGTGGGGATCCATTGTCCTTGCAGAAAATGTTCAGTTTGTTCACTTAGCTAAAAATAAATGAAGCTGATATAAGTCTTACTAATCAATGGTTTCAGCAAAATGTTTCAAATTATTAGAACAGCAATGTTATCTATATGATCCAATGCCCATGTCGTTTACATTATTTTGGTGAATCTGGACGCAAAGTCAAAAACCGCATGATTGAACACCCAAGTTGTATTAAAAAAAATGTTTTACAACTCTGTTAGTGAAACCTTTTTCTAAAGCAGAACATAGATTTTCTGATTTGAACTCGATTATTATCTTGGAGGTAAAAGATAGAAATCAATTAATCATTGAAGCAAAATTAGGCAAACTTGAACACAATTTAACGTTTCTCATATATAGTCTAATCTAGGGGCTTAATGAGAATATTGAGTGGAATTGAGATGGTTCACTCATAGATAAATATGACTACACAAGATCCTCAATTATTGAGTGTAATAAGGTGTGCACTCATACATAAACATGATTACATGAGGCTTTTCTAATACTGTAGGAGGTGTGATGAATCTAGGGTATTCACCCCTTCTCCCCAGGGTGGACCCACCCCCTTTGAGGCTAGGGATGTGAACCCACTTAGCAAGATCCTCTCTAGGGGTCTGTGCAAGTTGGACCTCACTGTGAGTGATTCCCCTCTAGGGTACAAGGACTCCCCTTCCCGCGAGGAACTCCCTCCGCAAGCAAAACTATCTGCATACATGGGATTACCTTTAAACACCAATAACATAGTTTCCCTCAATTGGCTTCAGTTACTGCTGGGCAGAGTATGACACGTGAAGAGAAAGGTAGCACAGTTTGGAAGGCTAAACAGCCTGTAAAAGGAACAAGTGAATAATGGAGGCGACGAGAGAAGCACATTCAGGGGAAGCCCTCTGATGTAGAAGCCTACAACACATGCTTGACTAGAAGGATTTTTATCCTCACTAATGAGGTAAATAGTTAATCTGTTATTTTTACATTTTCCTTTAAATCACAAAAGCAAGACCATTAAATACATTGCAATCTTTTCCTATTCTTGGATGGACAGTGGTTTATCAAATATAAATTGGCATGGGATGAGTTCATTCATTCTCTGAACCACAACTCCATGACAAATGAATAAGGTATTAGATCCATTTTTTAGAATACTCACACTTCTTTGTTTTTGGTGTCTTACAAAGCATATTTATGCATATTTGTGGTCTATGTGTTAGAGTGGTGAAGTTTAAGAAAAGCAAGGCTTGGTCTTGGTCTTGCATAAATTTAAAAATGTACAATTGAGAAGCAGTATCTCGGAGAAGGGATTTCCCAACATCTAAATGAATTACACATTGCATGACTATCTGTAACACTGGCTGTCATTCATAAAACTAGATAATTAAATGAATGGCATTGAGACTTATCCTGCCAGTGTGGCAAATTGTCTCCTGGGCTCTTGAAGCCCCTTTTTGGTGAAAAATACTCTGACTTCCAATTTCCTTACAAATTGCAGCAATACGATACAATCTTGGCATTATATCCTTACAGGCAAGAGCTGATTGGAAATTGCTGTCACTTTATCGGAATATACTGTCTCCTATCAAGAGGTTTTTGTTTGAAGATTTCAATAACATTTTGCAGATAGAGGGATGTGCCTGGATTCATCTTATCGCGAATAGATGCAACACTATACTTGATATCATCAATTGTCTATTGAAGATCTTGTGTACATTCCAGCAAAAGTAAAATTATCTTTGCGCAACCATGATTGGATTAATGCTATAAATCTCTATCACTCCCTTCCTGGGCAAGCTCCTGGAGAAAATGGCCATCTCCCAGCTTAATCTCCATGCTGAATCTGTTGGTAGTCTTCATGACCATCAGTCAGGCTTCAGAGCTGCCAGAAGCACGGAAACTGCTCTCCTGAACATCCGTGAGGACCTGCTCTCTAACCTTGACTCTAACACCCCTTGTGTTCTCATTTTGGTCGACCTCTCTTCTGCCTTTGACACTGTCAACCACACCATCCTGCTCAACCATCTCCGTGATAACCTGGGTATCACTGGTCAGGCTCTGGCGTGGCTGACCTCCTTCCTCTCCAATCGACCCTCCCAGGTCCAACTAGGTTCTTTCCGCTCTGACATCTTTTTCTCTACCTGTGGTGACCCCCAGGGATCTAACCTCTCCCCCTGGCTGTTCAACCAGTATCTGGCTCTTCTTCATCACCGCATCGCCGCTCTCTGTCCCAACTTTCAGTGCTACGCGGATGATACCCAGCTCATTTTCAGGCTACCATCGGCCTCCTCTTCCCCTTCCCTCATCTCTGACTGTCTCTCTGCTATCCAGGAATGGTGTGCCGCCAACAACCTCTGCCTTAATGCCAGTAAGACTGAGATTCTACCTATCGGCACACCTACTCCCTCCTTCCCTGCAGCTCTCTGGCCGGCCTCCCTTGGCCCTCTTCCTACGTCTACCTGCAAGGCAAAAAACCTTGGGGTCATCTTCGACTCCACACTCTCTTTCTCTCCTCACATATCTGACGTCTCTAAGAAGTCACACTACCAGCTACACCTCCTCAGAGGTATCCTTCCTTTCCTCTCCTTTCCCCAGAAGCTCACTGGGCCTCATTCCGAGTACGGCGCTAACCAATGGCGCTATTAACGCCTTGGTTGACGCCGTACCTGGACCGGCAGCGCCTTGGTGGATGGCGGAATCACCGCCCCATTCCAAGGTTGGCGGGGCGGTAATTCCCCATTCACCAAGGCTCTTCCCCATTCCCAAATGAGCCCCCATAGGGCTCAATGGGAATGGGGAAGATGCAAATAACGGTGACCGTTCATTACGGTCACCGTTATTGGCTTGGAGGCCCCTTTGCGCCCTCGACTTTAACACCTGCTCAAAGCAGGCGTTAAGGGCGAGGGCGCAGAGGGAACTCGGAGTATGGCGGTAAGGGATTACCGCCACCGGTCTCGTTACCGGTGGCCGCTATCCCTTACCGCCATACTCGGAATGAGGCCCACTGTCTCCAGAGCCCTGGTTCTCTCGAAGCTGGACTATTGTAACACCCTCTATCTAAATCTTCCTGCCTCTACTCTCCGCCCTTTGCAACTCAGCCAGAACAGGACTGCGAGACTTGTCCTTGGCCTCAAGCCCAGGGACCGTATCTCTCCAGGACTGAAGTCACTACACTGGCTCCCAGTGGCTGCGAGGATTAAGTTCAAAACCCTCTGCATTGTCCACAAGGCCTTCTGGGGCCTTCGGCCAAAATACCTTCAACTCTCTCTTCCGAAATATCTTCCTTCTCGAGCTCTTCGCTCATCCACCTCCAACTACCTCAGGGTCAGCCGCTTCTCCAAGCAACGAGCTGGGGGTAGATCTCTCTCCGCAGCAGGGGCCTCCCTTTGGAACAGCCTTCCTGCCTCCCTGAAACTTGAGGAGAACCATCTCCGGTTCCGGAAACACCTCAAAACCTTCCTCTTTGCCTCCGCTTTCTCTTCCTCTCTCCCCTGCTAAAATCACTGAACCTGCACTGAATCTGCTACTGGGCCACTCACCGATCTTGGTCCTTGGCCCAGCCACTCTTCCCTGCACTGCCTACCTGCACTACGGGACTGTCTCTGTATCCTACTGCCCCTTCTCCCGGCACTTACCTTGCACTTGCCACCAGCTGGCCCTATTATTTATCTTGTATTCTACTAACCATGTACTGCACTTTCCTTGCACTTGCCACCAGCTGGCCCTATTATTTATCTTGTATTCGACTAACCATGTACAGCACTTTTCCCCCTCTCCCCTTCCCCTTGCACTTTTCCCAGTCCCCTCTACCCTTGCACTTGCGCGATCTGAATGACACCTGGCCTAGTAGGATCGTTGTTTGTCTCCCCTTGTTCCCCCCCCTGCCTCGTCGCGCCTTGAAACACTTGTGTATAGGCGCGTTACAAATGCCATATCATATCATATTATAAAATCTATGCACTTCTATCCGCCATTAAGTCATCTTTGCACAAACCACAAAAAGTTGGGTATCACAGCACCCTTTTTATGCATCTATCCAGATAAGCTTACAAGGGCCATTTTTCTACGTTTTCGTTGCAACCTGCTGCTTACCAAACAAATCCTTGTTTGATATTGCATTATTTCTCCCAAACAGGCCAGTTGTTGATTTTGTCGTATACTAGGCACATACGAATCCTTAAGGCATTTGTTAACTGAATGTACTTGCTTGGAGGGTGCTGCTGAGTTGTTTTATTTTGAGAAACATCTGTCAACAATTCGATCTGCTGGAACGGACCCTTTTTGGCATCTGTGTTTAGCTAGGCACACAACTTCTAGTGTTATTGCATTTGTTGGGTATTTAAACTCACTGAACCTGCAATTTAATATTAGATTCTGAAATGTGAATGCCACTAGGTGCCTGGGTGATGACCAAAAAAGCGTGGCCATTGAGTGAGTGAGCTCGGCAATTGCTGCCTAAATTCCCTGGTATAAGCCCATATTCCAAGCAGTCTGTGTGCAGCTCGGCAGTTGCCCCCATTCCAATACCCCCTAGTACCAATGTAGTATATACGCAGGTGGTAAAGACTCTTTAGATGAAAGAAAAAACAGGAAACAGTCCTTGCACAGCATGTCCTGAAGCCACTACACTTGTAAAGTCCTTCTTCTTAGTTGATGACTTCCTGGTCACACAACAAAAGGAAACTGATTTTACGAGTGCAGCGGCTTCAGGAGCTACAGCGTAAAGTCTGTTTCCCTTTTCTATTTCATCTAAAGAGCCCTTAGCACCCGCGTGTCAGCTAAGCGGTGTTGGGGGTCGGTCAGCACCCCCATGCGTGCCCGTGAGCCCCTCAACCCACAGACCTCACTCGTGACACGTCTGTGTAGTTCGGGCTCCCCGGTCGCTCTGCCGCGGCGGGGAACGCCCCGTTTATTTAAGCCGCACGCGGCGACGTGCAACGTCACGCCGCCGCGTGCGCATACCCTTACGGGGCAACGCCACACTCCTCCTTTTTCGGGAGGAACAACAATAACACACTTCTAACTATTGCACTGCACACAAAAACAACAATTGAAAACTCAGAGCCCATGCCCCTTTAATATCAGCCGCCCGGGTCCCCTCACTCCGGAACGCACTCAATCGGTCCTAGTATATAGTCACCGAGGTAGGCAGGTTTCCCTCGCCCAGCCCTCTGGGGGTACCTCCCGCCTACCTCCACCGCAGGACTTCCCATGGTTCCAGTCCCTCGATCTGGCGACACCGGGATTTCCCCCCGGGGTGTGCCTTCATCCGGGAGGTCCACCTCATCCGGGTCTGGCGGGAGCTCAGCTCGAGAGTCACCCAGCTTCTTAAAGAAACTCACATTCCGAGTGATGGCCGATTTCCCATCCGAGGCCGTCACCATTGACCCTTTTACGGCAACCACATCCAGTGGATCCGGTTCATACGGGAGCGAGAGCTTGCCATGAGGATGTCGATTCCGGATCAGTACCTCGTCACCCGGCTCCAGCCGCTGCGGACGGAGACCCCGCCGGAGATTTTCCTGGTGTGTCCGTGTCTGTCGCTCAGCGTCCACCCGTTGATCGTCTATCACGCCTGGCTCCTTCTCCTGTACCTCCGGCAGGAGGCCTCGGGGGCATCGTCGGAATAAGACTTCCGCTGGGGCAACCCCAGTCGAGGCATGTGGGGTGGTGCGATATACCCTCAGGAACTGGTATAGTGCCCGCTGGAGGGGCTGGCCCTGCTCTTGGGCTATCCGGAATGTTTTATTCAGTGTTCTCATCAGCCGCTCCGCGTCCCCGTTCGCACGGGGCCACAGCGGGGATACCTTCCTGTGTATCACTCCACAGCTCTCCAGGAACTCCGAGAACCGTGCACTCTGGAACGGGGACCCATTGTCTGAGCATAGAGTCATTGGGAAACCATGTGTGGCAAAGATCTTCTCCACTGCTCCCACCACGTGCTCAAACGCCACTGACTCAACGAACTCTACTTCGGGGTACCGGGAGTATTCGTCCACTATGGCCAGGAAGTGGGTGCCCACTGCCATGGATCCAAAATCCGCATGTACGATCTCCCACGGCCGGGTCCCTCGTGGCATCACCTCGATCTCCGGTTCACGCTGCACCGGGGAGGCCGCCTGGCACCACACGCAGGCCGCCACGAAGTCGTCCACCTTCCTCTCTAGCTCGGGGAACCACACCTTCAGCCTCAGTCTCGCCTTTGTTTTGGCGGCTCCTTGGTGTCCCTGGTGTGCCAGATTGATGACCTCATTGACTTTGGAACCCGGCACCACCAGGCGATCACCCCGCAGCAGAAGGCCTGACTCCGAGAAGGACAGCTCGTCCTTCACTTTCCAGAGTTGCTCTAGGGTCACTTTGGCCTCTTGAGTGCGCCCTGCCACCAACTCCAGCACGGACTTCCAGGATCCCGACCGCATCGAGTTCCTCAATATCCGGAAGCACTCGTCGTTGGCCGCGGCGGCCTCCAGTTCTGGTAGCGGCATTGCGTTGGGGGTGGCACCCTCTACCACCATCCTGATGTGGTCGTCGGCCTCCTCGGCGCAGGAGTCTTGCACTGGTCCTCCACTACCTCCCGGGTGTCGGGACAGGTAGTCAGCCGCATTGTTGGTACCCGGCCGGTAGATCAGGGTGACGCCATACTCCAAGAGGGCCAGCATCCACCTCTCGATCCTGGCCGGCGGCTTCGATGATGATCCAGCCATGATCGGGAGCAGTGGCTTATGGTCAGTCACCACCGTTACAGGTCTTCCCAGCACATACAGACGAAAATGCCTACAGCCCCACAGGACGGCCAGAGCTTCGCGTTCTATCTGGGAATACCTCTGTTCGGTTTCTGAGAGGGCTTTGCTGGCGTAGGCCACGGGTCTGATCCTTCCATCTCGGCCCACCTGAGTGAGCACAGCTCCCAGACCGAATGGGCTTGCGTCCACAACAATTTCCGACTCGAGGGCCGGGTCGAAGAAGGCCATGGTATCATCTGCCGTCAGGGCGCCCTTAATGTCCTCAAACGCCGACTGCTCCAACGGACCCCACTGCCAAGCTGATTCCTTCTTTGTCAGGGCCCTGAGTGGCTCCGATCTCGAGGCCAGGTTCTGGATGAAGCGCCCGCAGTATGTCACCATACCCAGGAAGCTTTGCACGTCCGATGCGGACTCAGGCGGTCGTGCCGTCTTGATGTCACGGACTTTCCTCGGGTCTGGCGACACACCGCCCTCCTTAAATATGAACCCAAAGAACTCAATGGTTGGGCGGAGGAATTCGCATTTGTCCTTGTGGAGGGTGAGCCCCAGCGACTGCAGCCTCTCGAGGGTCTTGGCAAGGCGTTTCAGATGGTCCAGCTCAGTCTTGGCGAAGACTAGAATATCGTCACTAATGTTGAGGACGCCCTCCAGATCTGCGAGGGCGCCTCGAATTATGTTCTGAAACACTTCGGCTGCTGACGATACTCCGAAGCTCAGCCGCTTGTATCGATAGAGCCCCCTGTGGGTGGTGAAGGTCGTGATGTAGCGGGACTCCGGGTGGAGGACGACTTGATGGTATCCGGCTCGTAGGTCCAATTTGGAGAAGAACCTTGCCCCCTGCACTTCTGCAATTATGTCATCGATGGTCGGGGTCAGGTGCCGTTCCCTCCGGATGGCCTTGTTGGGCAACCTCATGTCCACACAGATACGGACAGAATCTGGCTGTTTCGGTTTCCTCGCAACCACGATGGGGGACACCCAGGGTGTTGGGCCCTCCACCTTCTCGATTATGTCCAGATTCACCAGGTTGTCTAGTTCCTTGTCAACCTGGTCCCTCAGGTGGAAGGGGATCCTCCTGTGCTTCAGAGCCACCGGCTGCACCGACTCATCAATGTGGAGCCTCACCGGGTCACCATTCATTCTCCCAATACCCTTAAAGATGGCATCATACTTGTCCAACAGGTCGTTTATGTCTTCTAGGTAGACTGAGCATGCGAAACTCACGATGCCAAGAGCCTCCGCCGCAGCACAACTCAGCAGAGTGTTGCGGCTCACTGGAGTCACGTAGAAGCGGGCCTTGATCATGGACCCATCATGCTCCACCTTTGCAACGAATGCACCGTCCAGTGGTAAGGGCTCCCGCCCCCCAAATGCGAAGATGCGGGCCCTCGGCGTCGCCAGACTCGGTGGTGGTTTCAGCGCGGCATAGTGTCCTCTCGCCATTACGTTGACTGATGCCCCAGTGTCGACCAGCACCGGGACAGGCGAGGAGTTCACTTCCACGACGCATCTCGGCTGTCTCCTGCTCCTCCCTTTGAGGACTTCCATGCTGGAGACGAAGAAAATGTTCTCCTCGTCCTCCTCCTCAGCGACCTCCGCCGCCGCATCCTCTTCCATCTGCTCTACTTGAGCCACATTGGGCGGGCGATTCTGGCGAGGAGTCCAAGGTCGGGGTTGTCCTCTCGGAGTCAGTACCGGTAGGGCCGCCTTACACACCCTCGAGAAGTGGTCGGGTATCCCACAGCGGCCACAGATCTTCCCTATTGCCATGCATTCCGATGAGTGGGGGAGGTCATAGCCGCACTTTTGGCATGACTCCACAGGCTTTCCTGCTCTGTCTCTGGCAGCTCCTCCGGGCCTTCGCACCCCTCTGCCGCCCTGCCAGACGGCACACACCTCTTCAGGCCGCGCGGCGCGGGATCCGGCTTCCATTTTGTTGGCACGGGCCTCGGCTACCTCATGACAACGCCCCAGCTCAAGAATGCGGGGTAAAGTGAGGCCGGGCTCTCTCAGGACCTGCCGCCTCAGTTTGCCAGATGAACAAGCCTGGATTAACATGGTCCGCATCATGTCCTCCGCATCCCCCCACGCACACCCTTGGGAGAGGCGGCGCAGGCGACCATAGAAGGTGTCCAGAGTCTCATCCTCCTTTTGCCTGGCCGACAGCATGACACATCTCTCGTAGTCCACGTTGGCAAGGGGAATAAAGTGTGCGAGGAGAGCGGCTTTGGCTTGGTCATAGGAGTTGTCCACCGGAGTCAGCGATTCAAATATCTCCTGGACAGAGGCTCCCGCTGAATATAACATAGTGGCTACCATACTGTCATTGTCCGTCACCTGGGCGGCCCTGAAGTACATGTCCAGGCGTCCGATCCATCTTCTCCACCGGGGGCCCAGGCTGGACGGGGGACCCGTGGTATCAAATTCTGGAATGGGCTGCAGGGCTGCTTGCGCCCTGGCCTGGGCCATGGCCAGAGGAGGTGGTTGAGCGCCCTGCAAGACCCCAGGTCCTGGCTGGTTCGGGGGAGCGGTGGCACCTACCGTGTGTCTCGGCAGTCCAGATGTTGCAGGTGGTGGTGGCTGCGGGGGATCCTGCCGAAATAGATCTGCCAAACCTTCGTCCTGTGAATCCTCCGAGGTCGTGGCAGCTGCACCCTCTAGGGCGCCGATGTCACTCATAGGACCAAGCGCACAGGCACCCTCGTTCCAGTCCTGAGGGCCGCAACTCAGTCCTCTCCCCACACTGCCACCACCCTCGTGATGATGAAGGGGTTAAAGAAAAATGCGACAGAGAGACACTGCCGCAGACCACCTTGAAATGGATGTCCCAAAAATTAAGCTTGAAAATTGGAGTGGGCTGAGAAGGCCCAGCCACCTCAGTCCTTCTCCCAGCTGTTACACGACGTCAGAGACTCAAAATTGGTCAAAACATCAAAACCCAGGCATGGGCCTGCAGGTTAGGCTGCCCGCAGTCAGCATGTCCAAAAATTTGGCTCGGATCACCTTCCGACTCCAAACCGGAGCTCTTGGAAGTTCCGCAACCACGTGTGCAAAATGGCCACCAGCCGCGTGTATGGTCCGCGGCCACGGCGTGAGACGAAACATCCGCGGATGTTCCGACGTATGGAGAAAAATTCCGGGATGGCTCTCACCGCCGGGCCCGGGCGTCCAGTACCACTCGTCGCCACTGTTGGGGGTCGGTCAGCACCCCCATGCGTGCCCGTGAGCCCCTCAACCCACAGACCTCACTCGTGACACGTCTGTGTAGTTCGGGCTCCCCGGTCGCTCTGCCGTGGCCGGGAACGCCCCGTTTATTTAAGCCGCACGCGGCGACGTGCAACGTCACGCCGCCGCGTGCGCATACCCTTACGGGGCAACGCCACAAGCGGGTGCTAATGGCGCTATGCCCCTCTGGGGCGGACCGGCTCGGCCATTAAAGGCACCGCCGCCAACGTTAAGGGAGTCTTGCTTTTCTTGGTTCCCTGAACTTGGGCAGTGAGCCTTTATCAGCAGGGTCGCCGCCCGCCCCTGTGTAGGGCCATATTGCATCAGCAAAATGGATAACAGAGTCCAACTTTTAATGGAAAAATTGAAAACTGCAAGTCCTTGCAAGAAAAATGTTGTTGCCTACAATTCTGGTACTTGATACACTGGCATAGCACAAAATGAGCACGCCCACTGCAACATTTAGAGGGGTTCCTTGAGATTCCTGCTGCTGAGAGACAGGCTCAGTGGACCCTGAAGCGGCCCCCCCACCTCCCCTAGAGCTCAGGGCCTGAGAAGGTGTCTCTTACGCCCCCCGGGCTGGATAGAGGTTCACGTGACGAGGTGAGGCCTGTTAGCAAGGATGCATGAAGCCAATATAGTATGCACATGAGCCTGGGCCGGCATAATGTTTTTGACTGTATTATAGGTCTCTGATAAGAGGCAGCAGTCAGCAAATTCTAGGCCAAGGCAGGCACATGAAGTAACACCGCTCGCAGCCAATGTTATTCTCTCCTTATCTAACCTCCACTCTCGAGCGACTGGAGTGCCGGGAACAGACTATTCCTTTCCACCTGATATGAACTTGTACTTTCACCACTAAGCAGGGTTTCTTCTGGTTTGTCACATTAATTTGCAACTCATTAATAGTGACAGGAATGAGGTGGCAAGCGCGCGCATCTGCATATTCATGAGCGACTTATCATTACTGAACAAATAGAATTTTCGCAGCTTAGCAAAAACCCTGAGTAGTATTACCACACAGTGGAATACGCGCACCCCATGAAGTATTCCTGCTTTCGTATTACGCAGAGTCGTTATGGGATGTGTACACTCAAGGGCGCCTTGTTCCAGAGGGAAGTGGCCACGTCGAATAAGACTCTCAAGACCCATATGTGCGCCTCGAAGCCTGGCAATGAAACGAACATTTCATTTTTAATCTCATACTATTGGCATATACATATTCCATCAGATTATTAAAAATATATAGCAACTGAAATGTCAATGTACTGAAATGATGATGGGTTCTTAATTGCTATTCACATTTTGCAACTCAGTTAATGTATTTAGCCACTTCTGTGGTGCTTAATGTTGTGAAGATGCTGTTGTGGAACTGGAGGGAGGGATAGAATGGGGAAGGGAGAATGTGGGGCAGTTGAAAATAGGAATAAAGAAATACAGATCTACAGACTGTCTCATGGTATTATTTACTGGCATCATGTTAACTCTAGTTGTATAATGGAGGTATACAACAGATGTGAATACACATCTTTACGTATTGGTAATTTTAAGCGTGCATATTTAGTGTTTTCAAACATTTCACATCATCATCTCATCCCCTAATTTCTGTCTAGATACAGACAGTGCTGGAAATGGAAAAGAATGTAGTAATAATAATTATTAAGCATGTATATAGTGCTACAAACCCTCAGGCATCTATGTGCTGCTTATTATTACCCACGGAGTGTGGTGCTCATTTATCCACCTCGGAAGGATGAAATGCTGAGTGTTGGCCCTGCCGGGATTCGAACCTGCGCCAGCAGGCTCTGCACAGATGTCAAAGCAAGCACTCTACTCGCTGTGCTATCGGACCGGCTACAAGAGGAATCACTCACACAAGTGCTGGGGTGGGGTGGAGTTTGGAGGAGGGGGTGGAGTTCTGAGGAGGTGGAGTTCAGAGGGGTGGAGCTGGCAGTTGAACTCTGCTCAAATGAAATGCTCAAAATAAGAGTTTTACAATGTTGCAATTTCTTTCAAGATGCTTCTTTCTAAACTCCACACTGTACATTAATTCCACTTCAAATCACTTCCATGGCAGTGGTGCACCCAAAATATGTTGTCATTGCCACTTTAAAATCACGTTGGATCCCATCATATGATGAGGTGTGAAGGCAAGCAGCAAGCGCTCGGGTAAGGCTAACATGTGTGGAGGCTGTGGTAAGGAGTCTATTTTGCATGGCATTTGCCAGACTTCGGAAACATTGCTGTCTGTTGATTTCTATGTTAACCTTTCTCCCTCCATGCAAAGTAACCCCTTGACGTGTTTGAATATTGGCAGATTCTGTGGCAGGTTTGCCTCCTGCTGCAACATGGACTGTAAAATGTGTTCTGACCTGGCGATGAGTATGGGCTTCCATGTGATAATATCCCTGCAAAAATGTTGGCATGCAAGAAAGGCCCCGTTTTTGTGCGGCGACATTATCACATGGAACCTGCGAGGGACACCCCTGCAACCTCCAATTTGTTTTAAATGTAGCAGGGGAACCCCCTGCAATCCCTGCTCCCATTTACCCCATATATTGTCCCCATAAATAATGTCACCTATGCCGTTTTCCGGTGACTATATGTATGGCTAGATTATTTATGGGGATATTACCTGAAACCGAGTATGGTTCACTCACTTCACTCGGTGTGGGAACTTGTGCCCCCATAGCGAAAATCAAATGCTGGCACCCATGAATACACAAAGTAAGTGAACATACCTTAAAGACATATATACAAATTCGATTCAATTGACCTTACCCCTTAGAAGAAATTGCACAAGATAAAAGAATATAAGCCATATAAAAAAATAAAAAAAGCAACAGGAGAAAAATAACCTGAGCAATGAGATTTTCCAATAACTATGCTGGCAAAGTATAAAAGGTGCTTACCTTTTTACACCCAGCAATCTATAGTGCAATATTCCCAGGAAAACAAAATCCAAATATGAGACCTGTGCTTTGATGAACATTTTATGAGGTCTTGTGGGTAAGGGACAACACTGGGAACATGACAACCTGGGTGGAATCCTGGTAGCCAAACACTTGCACAAGCTTGCCAGCATCAAAAACACCCAAGGGGTGCTCCGTCTGCCCTCCTGGAAAAAAGCAACACTGTCCACCCATATGCATCCTTTCCTTGTGCCCTGAAAATCAGCGCAGGGCCCCAATCAGGGAAAAATAGCTGCTCCAGCCTCCAGGATTGCAATCTCGCTTGCCACATCCTAAGCAAATAGTCACGACTCACTTGCCCTCTCATCCTTTCCTCTCTGACCCCCATGTTTGACTTTTAACAAAACTCTATTTTATAAAAATAACTTGACAAGTATACAAACCATTGTAAAGTACTTGCACAGATATGTAAATACTTATAGAAATATGCTAGACAAAGCGTGTTCAATTCTGGCACTATCCCCGTCCCGTACCTTGAATGAAAGACAACAAATACCAGAATGCAATTCAGCAGAAGGCAAAAAATGGCCTGTTGATTTTGAAAATGTATTTTCAAAACTTAAAGATTCATAACAAAATGTAATGTGTGAACAGGTCACCTATGTCTGTTTCAGTGTGTGACAAAGGCATGCTTCACGTATAATGTGAGGAAAATGTTACATTCTATCTAAAATAAACGCCTTTTGGTGTGATAAATATGAGCATGTGAAAATAAGGCAGATCATTTAAACCGGTTTGGGGGGTATGTTTAATTGTCCTGGAGGAGGGCATAGATATAGGCAGATAACTGGTGCGCCTTCACAATATACATGTCCCTTTGCAGTTCTTAACGCGCAAACGCTAATGTCTTGCCCAAAACAATGGTCTCTTTAATGGGCCATCACCTGTAAATCACTGCCACGTTGAACGCTCTGCTTGAAGAAAGGAAGCAAGGGGCAGCACTCACGGGGCCTGCAGGTTCTGAATAGCCACTGGGAAGAGGGCATTTATCCTGGTTCCATGCCTTGGCCTGGCCTTGGCTACCAGGACAATGAGTGTGCTGAGCAGGAACTGCTCGGCATCCTCATTGTCCTGCCAGCAGGACACCTTTCCCAGTCAGCAACCTCATTGGGGGGTGGCGAACGTGAGAGGCGTCCTGCTCTGAAATGTCCCGGTCATGTCCCTTCTGCACTGCTTGGCAGGACTGAGGCAGGCTGGGTCTGAGATCCGTGGAGACATACGATGTCGGATCCCGAGCCGGCAAGAGCCGGCCCATTGAACAGCGCTGGCTACAGACCCGTCTTCGAAACACCCCTCCCTGGAAGGAATTTAAACTAATGTCACTTGCATTGATATTTCTCAGTATTTCCTTCCCTCTAAACACATCACTTAACTAAATGATCTGCTCCACACTCTCATGTTGTCGCTAATAAGAGGTCACACTATGGAGTATCTCGACGTGACCGTGACTAGGCTCTTGCCTCCAAATTGTCTAGGATTGGAAACTATCCCAGCCAGAGTAAATGTAAGGTTGAGGTTAAATTTGACAAAGTTATGGTGACAAATTGACAATGTAGAGAAGGGTTGCATGAAGAAGTCATTATGTATGTCTGCTGCATGAGCATGTATGCATTAAATAATTGGTTGTTTAATAAAAAATGAATCTAACCAATGCCCAGCCAACCTCATCCAAGCAACTCTAAGAGAGAGCTACACTGAGTTCAATACAACTCTCTGACACATTGACTCGGATTACCGCCAACAAGGTTCAATATGGAGGCAAATCAACCGCTGAGAACTAGTAAATAATGACTCTTGTACTCAAACCTCACACTCCCCGCCCTCTCCCATCTGGCAAATCAATCCCGGTCAACCTGATCAGAGAAATATTACTGGACTGCACACCGCACTGCATCTCTACAACTTAATTTCGCAATACCGAGCTACCATTAATGAAATCATCCATGGATGCCAGCTGTAGCATGCCGGCCGCTGAGCGACTCATAGAGGCAGAGGTCCTTTCAGACTTACTGCAACAGGTCAATTAACTGGTAGCTATAATGATGGTGAGGACACGCTAACTTCTCAAACACTTCTGAACCATCCCCTGTGACAAAATGACTTCTGTTCTGCCGGAGTACATGGTTGAGTATTGGGGTAAATCAGAATGGTACATTTCAATGAAGCCAAAATACAAGAAAAATACTGAATGTATTTAATTTTTTTAAAATTGGGTGCCCCCCAAGGCTCCTTTTTTATCTATCCTTTTAACACCATCCCCACCCATTTAAACCCCTACCCCACTACCATATACATGTTTAATTAATATTTTCAGTATTTTTTCAGTTTTATGGTTCTCGTTAAAACTTACCTTTTTATTTTCGGTAAAATGACTGGATGCCAGTATCGGCTTCCAAACATTTACTCTGACCTACTTCTAAACCAGCTGTGATCTCATTCATGAAGGTGAGACAGGGGCACCAGAAACGGCATGCCTCCTTTGCCTCCTATAGTAACGTGGGACAGAGGTCAGGCTATACTCTTCAAGAGGGATACTGCACAGCAAAGAAGCTTCCCAAAACAAATAGTACTTTGTTATCAAAATAAAGTTTCTATAAGAAATAGGAGACTTTAATCATATACAAAATTCAAACACAGTAATAAAAACACTAATAACCTAGCCCTGTAAATGAAGACCCAGAACATGCAGGATCTGAAATGAAAGATGGTAGTCTGAGTCTGCTCGCAGGGGTAGACTGGCAATAGTCTCTGCAGCAAAGTTCAAGCTCAAGGTATGTTGAAGTTACCCCACCCGGACATCCAAATAAAGACGCAAAGAGCTTCAGTGTAAGCACCACACAGCCATCATCCCAGACCATGCAACTCACAACCGGGACCTCAGAGGTTTCTAGGAAGATCAGCCTTGGCAATCATGTCACTGAGGAAGCAGGTAAGGAACACAGCAAAACATAAGGGGTTTTGTAACAATGAATGTGCATTCAAGTTGAAACACATGCATGGGTAAACATATGGGTGAGCCAACATACAACATGCATGTCTTTTATGGTGGCAGAGAGTGGGGTCTTAAATGTCATTCTGGCCTTACAACCAGGCCATGGGAACAAAAACAACTGCAGATAGCTTTCAGTCTTGTACTTTGGACTCAAGAAGGTCGATCTGGCAGTGAAGGAGCTTTCTGAGGTGACAATTGTGCGTGGGTTTGTGAGGGGCTCGACTGTGTCCATCATGTAGAAGGAGAAACATGCAGAAATTACAGTTGGCATGGAGAAGCTTAGGGCAGGCTGGCAATGGCTGATCGGCATAACTCACAAGAGGTTTGAGGTGGGAACCAGAGCCCAGAGCTGATACTTTGACTCTGAGCGAATCCCAAGTCCAGGATTCTAAAGGATAAGGTGAGTGCTTCTTCTGCCCTTTCAAGCCAGCAAGGTTGCCAGAGAGCACTTGCATGGGCTGCCAATTTCATGGGCAGAGGCCTGGTTACCACCGTTCAGCTAACAGGTAGGCCTTGTCCAAACGGAAGCTCAACCCAAATGGTCCTCTGGGATAAGTGAGGGGGAGGAATGGCTCCTTGCCTGGAAGTCCTTATCTTCACCTCAATGGCCGAGGTCTTTGGGCAGACTAATTCCCCAATGTAGCTCAAGTGAAATCCTTCTTCTTCTGGTGTCCCAAGATGATACAATATAAGGGATGTCTCACTCCTTATAAAGTCAATCTGTCACTGCAGATTTGTTAATTTCAAGCCTTCTGCAAGCATCTCACCCTAGCTGTTCTGATTCTTATATTGGCCTTGTGAGGTCAGTCCTATAGAGCTTTAACAGTAGAAAGCTGAGGGGGACATAGGACATTTGAGCGGCCTAAGAAAATCAAGTATGATGTAACCGTTTTCTGGGCTATTGCTACTCTCTTGCCTACTCTGACTCCCCTTCTCCCTGTCTGTATTATATCACAGGAAATTCCAGAAATTACCCCCTCGTGTGGCTTACCTGTTAACGGCAGAGTTTATTCTTTGAAGCCCTGAACCGCTCCTTACCCATTGGGGGTAAATCCTGTTCTCTGAGAAGGTGACAAGATTTTCCAGGTATGAGCAACGGAAGGCTCTGGGGCTGGGTGTGATATCCAGCTGTGAGCGGACCCCCAACCAAGCAGGCTGATACACAAACTCTCACAGGAGAACGAGTCACTACAAATCAGGCTGACACTAAAATGACATCCATAGGTTTAGGCCAGTATAACTTTAGCTTTCACAAGCCACCATAACTGCATGTTTACTTTCAAAGGGATTGCTGTTTTTGTTAATAAAAAGGTAAATTCGAATATTACAGTAACTTTGGTTCAATGAAGGCCAGCTAAAAATGCATTGGAGACTGTATTAGCCACTCTGAGGCCCAACGCCTGCTGGCATTCCAATTACTGGTGCTCAGCATAACGCATGCATGTTGTGACAAATCAACTTCTGGGGTACCAGTGGTTGAAAGGTGAATATTGGTTTGTAAAGCTTCAATCAGCCCCACACCTCGAATACACCAGAAATGATCCAAAAAGATTTGAATAACAAGCAAATTACAAACCTCCTTGTCAAATTTTGGTAACATGGACGGAATGGCAGGCTTATCTCTGAAAGGTTGTGTATCGTTGGTTAGTTGCTACACAGCGAAAATACAATTATTACCCAATGATAAAAGGGACTTGTCCAGTCAAGGTTGTGTAAAAAACATCTACTTTATTTACATCACAACAGACAGTTCGAACAACACTACAATATACAACCCACCCTGTAAAGGAATGCAGAGGACAGACCGTTTCAAAGAAGGAAAAGGGATGCACTCTGGATACTCACAGAAGGCTAGTCAGTATGCTTAATAACCACAACAGTTTATGGTTTCTTGGTTTTAGCATTAAAGGGAGCAATGGATCTTAAAATGTCTCTAGGGGTCTTCTGAGAAGGACCAACGGGAAAGAACCACAATGTACCGTGTGCTGTAGTTGTTCTTGGTGTTCGCCAGGGTCAAGTCAGCTTCAGGGCGCTTTGCAGGCTTCTGTGACAGAGTTCCAGATGGGAGTCACCTGCGGGTATGAGGCAGCAAGATGATTCGGCGAACTAAGTGGCTCACATGGCTGCAGGCTGGCCTACACAGTGGCTCACGGTTGGGAACCGCTGTCCCAGTGTTCATTGGTGGTTCTGAAGACCTGGGAAAGATGTCTTGGACGTCTTTAAGCAACGGCGGCTTGACAACGTTCAGCGTTGCCGTCGGTTGCAGATCGAGGAACTCGATTGACTTGAAAATGTCTTTTAAGGCAGACATCGGTAGATGCTCATCGAGGAACTTCTCCCAGCTTCTTTAATTGGCTTGTGCTGTCCTTCAAGGTGGACGGCCCACAGCTGTGGACTGTGTTGCAGGCATCCGCCTTGTCCTTGGTTGTAGGGTCAGAGACTATCAGGCACTTCCTATCCAGGAAGCCTGTTGCAAAGCCTAGCAGGGCACACTGTGTGCTGGTTGGGTACCGGTTCTGGAGCGGCTGGAGGGTCCTCTGAGTTCGGTATGTCCCTCTGTTCCCTGGGAGATGTTTAGGGGAGGGATCATGCTTCCCTCTTTGGATACCCTGGCATTCCTTCACTTGTGGAAACTGTAAGGCAGACTATACCTTCAGCCAAGGTCCAACGATGAGTTCTTCTTTCTTACTTCTCTGCCCTCTTTTAAAGCCACATTGGGCCACATTGATCAATGTAGGCTAAGCCTACCTTAATGAACCAGTGCTGGGGTATGATATGATATGAAAGGTTATTTATAACGTGCTTAATACCCACAGGTTTCTAAGCGTGGACCGCGGATCGAACCTGTGTTGCTCCGTGTCGTCTTGCTTCCAAGGCGAGCACGTTGCCCCTGAGCTATCCTCCCAAGACAATCCCTACCGACAATCTCCTGCATGCGTGAGGTCATAACCAGAGTGCATTGCAACAGGAAAATTAAAGGGGTGAAAACAGGAATAAAATGGCAGAAACCTTGTCTCAGCAGAAAGCTCTCTGACCACACTCCCTTGTGATACTAAGTCCCACCCACCTTCCTGTCTGTTGTTGATCAAAGAGTCTCGCTGGTTAATGGTCCTCTCTGTGTGGTCCTTGTTAAAGCGGCAGGTCTTCCTTGAAGCTGCGGCGAGACCAGATTCTCTCGCTCCTGCAAACCACATTCTAGTACTTTGTGAATGGGGTTCCCCTTGCGGGTTGGCTTATTGTACACAGCAGTCCCAGACATGACAGCTCACTGTCATTGATTTTGAGGGTGGCAGCTCGCTTCAGGTTGACACAGTTACATATGAAAGGTTGTTGGGTTTCATGACTCCTTTGTTAACCTCTGCAGCCAGGCCCCATGTGAGCCTGTTTGAAGTACCCTCTATTGGTATGTTAATCGCTGCCACAAGCTGCAGGAATCACAAAAGAGCAGGAAGGGTACTGGGGCTATTGTAAAAGTGTTGTAAGGAAATTCAGAAACTATGGCGGAGAAGGTTGATGCTCCTGCCCCCAATGTCCCCTCATTAAATCCAGTGGAAGGTGTAGTTTAAAACCCACCAATTTAATTGTTTTCACTCCAGGAAAATGTGCATTTCTCAATAACAACATAGACCCAATCAGTGAAGCCTAATAAAAGAAATGTAAAACAACAAGGACAAATATAAGGATAAAAGATATAGAAACGAACAGGTGGAAAATCTCAGTTATTTTTAACATAGCAGCATAGAATATGACAGTTCATAGTTTCTGTCCTTCCAACTGTGGGCGTGGGGAGTTCACATCTTTATTTGGAAGCACGTTCAAACTCTGAATAATCGACTTTTAGACATGGAAAGTTCTAGACATCTCTATATCCTCAGCCTCTGTGCATTTGAGAATGAAGCCCAGCTACTGCCTCTTTTATCATTATATCTGTTTTATTGAGTTGGTAGTGGCCGAACACAGGTTATGAAACATCATTGACATTGATCTCTCGTTGCCTTCCACGTTTCTCCACCAGGAATAATTTGTGGTTTCATAAAACATTTCAAACCAGATTATTTACAGTTGTTGGCCGATATTCTGCATGTTTAAGATTCGCAGCAAAACCTTATGTAATCGCGGCTCAAATGGGGCTTTTTTATATGGGGTTATAAATGGGAGCAGAGCATTGATAGTGTGAAGAATAGGATAGCCGAGGGTAAAAGATAAACGCAGCAGACCATTCATAAAAGGTTCTTTATTAAAGGCAATGTGTTTGACTGTGTTGTGAGCGAGATTTACCTGACTGTACTAAATTCCCCACCATGGGGGACGCATAGAACCTCTAGACTGATGACACTGGACATGACTCCCCTACTCGGAACAATGGATTTACCTGAGTAGAGATTCCAGGCAAGAAGTTAAAAGCAAAGCCTGTTACTGACTGATAGTTGGAAGAAGAGAGGGAGAGAAGAGAAAGAGGGCAGCAAAGAGTGTGCTGCCTGGGCGGGCTTTGGCCTTGAACGGCCACCCAGGGCTCCGGAGACCCCGATGGCCGGGCTGTGTATGCCCGCTGCAGCCGCGCATTGTGCGAAGCCCTGGGCTGCATGCCCGGAGCAGCCCGGGTGAGATATGAGCCCGGAGCCGGGGAAGTCGGTGCGACGTGCGCCGAGTGGCCCCAGCAGCTCTTTGGATATCTTGGGATGTGTCATGGTAGAACTGAGCCCAGGGCAACCTTGATACTGAAAGCTGTGTGAAAGCAGCATCTACTCATCCATCTTTGATCAGATCATGATCTCAAGCATGTTCATTAAAGGCAGACTGTTACAATATACAGCCTGCCACGGAAGACTGCCACCACAACCAGCAAAGGCCAAGCTACACTAATAGGATATCTTTGCTAGGATCATTAGCAACCAACCCCCTCTCTACAGAGAAAGCGCTCCTTCAACACAGCTTTCCGATCATAGCAGCCCCGCCCCTCCCAGTGGATCTCCTGCAATCATTGCACAACAAAGCGAGACCTTACCGAGGCAAAGACCCGTCGTCTCCTCCCGTCTATCATAGTGCAGCCCAATGTGCTGCCAGCCTTGTGCCATCTTCTGCCCCTGTAACTGTGTCAACCTGAAGCAGCTACCACCCTCATGCCACTCAGCGTCTCCACAGATACTTTTTGTGCAACTGAATTCAAGTTTTTGATGCAGTCTTAGTCATCGATACAGAGAACCCAAATACATTTGTCTGGCACTACTTGCAGCGTGGATACAGTAATCTAACCCATTTAACACCTTAACCGCTGGGCTATTGTGCATGGCTATGCAAATAACTCAAGCATACCCTTCCTCAGCACTTAAGAGGTTAAGATATTTTGTCAGTCTTTCATGCATAAGTGATCCATTTGTTTGTCTGCCACTGACTAAGATGCAATAGTTAGTAGGGTCCGTTTGACGAGTTTGTCCATATCGGCCCTCAAAGAATATTCTATACACTTTCTTATCTACAATAAGCAATTTGAAATAAAAGTTGTGTTAGAGGATGTGTCATTGCCTTGTTATCCTCTGGTCATATCTGACTATTTGTCCCACCTGACTCCACTGCATTTCCCCATTTATTGTTTTGAAGATTCTTCACTACTCTTTCGTTTCCTAATGAGGTCTCATTCCTCACCACCTACCTGCTGCGCATCTCATCAGTGACCACCACTGCATTACATCCTCCTTTGAAGGGTTGGGTCCAAGGATTAAGATTTGTTCTGGTCTTCAACAGGTCTTCCATTCTCATTTCTAAACATTCCTCCTGGTGCTGAGGGCAGCAGTGTTGATTCCTGCCGTGGAAGGATTTCATTCGGAAGGCTGTCCTTCCAATGGCCACCACCCCCACTTAAGGATATCTTGCGCCACGTAGTAGACAAATATAATTTTTTTCTAACCTGGTATGATGGAAGAATCTCGAGTTAGAAACAGACGTTACGTAGGAGGATTAGGGCGGACTTGAAAATAAGGCCTAAGCATTTTACTTGCATTAGAAGAGTGGTGATAGTCTCCACTTCATCATGAAGACTGCTTTTGTTTCATTGCAGTTCAGGAAGTTGGAGAGCAGACTCCAGACATGTATTCAGATCTGGCAGTAACTTGCTAGTGCTTTCTCACCATCATCATCCAGGGAGAATTGTGTGTCGTCTACATAGGACTGATGGGGAACTATCGAGACATGGTGAAGAGGCGAGTGCTATGTTACCCAGCAGCAAAGATGCAGGGTCGGACTGGGCCATACAATTGTCTCAGGCACCAATGAGAAAGTGGCCCAGCGTTTCAAATGGCTACTCATTCCTATTGTGACAGTTTCAATAGTACCCAAGGGGGGGAGTTTTTTGATAAAATGTGATGCAAATTGTGCATTTTAAAGAAGATTTGTTCAGCAACACTGGTCAAAACTATTAGATGCATATTGAGGTAGCTCATCAAACGGCCCACATTGGCCAAAAAAGTGGCCCACTTTGATCAAAAAAACGTGCCAACACCACCATTTTGCCCCTTTGATTTGGCCATGGGCCAGTCCGAGCCTGGATGGATGATCTAAAACACAAACAAACATGTTTGAATCTTGGACTGTCCTGTTAACTGTTAAACATTTTACACCGTTGTTCTACATCACACAAGTTATAACGCATGTACAATAATGCAATCTTTTTTATTTTTTTTATTTTTTATTGTTTTTAGTTAAATTAATTAACTTTTACAATCTTATTTCTTGCAAAATAATTCATTATTTCAACATATGTTAAAAAAACACTTACAAATTACAATTACAAAATGTACAAATTTACAAAATTCGAAAAACAATACAAGAATTACTAAATTAAATACAAAATGAAATACACAATTAAGTGCATGATTGACTACTGCTTCATTTCATCACATTATATTTCTTATATAGTTACTTAGATGCACTCACATGTGTATTATAAATTCAAGGCATTCAAAAAATTAGCAGTTGCAATTCTGATTCTCACTATGTGAGCTGAGAAAATTATTTTCCATCGTAACTCTTGATTTACATTCGCAAGAAAAAAGTACAGATTTGCAAAGTGTGTTATTCTCAATGCTACCAGCTGAAAGCATTCAATAATAAGATGTTTTAAAGTTTCCTTCTCATCAATCAACTGGCAAAATCTGCAGATATTTTCCGATGCTTGAATTATACGTCTATTGGCTAAAACCGCCCTTGTTGGCCATAGATTGAATCTTAGACGCATAATTGCTGAACGCAAAGCCAAAGATGGACTTCTCACTAAGTAAGAAGTCATGGTGCAGAGCTTTTTGTCTTTCATACAATTGCCATCAAAGTGTTTATATGTGAGACAACACTCTCTTGTTTGGATCCAACCATTGGTAAAAATCTGCAATTGAACTTTTACTGGATTTTTTACAAGAAGATCAATTTTTACATTTGCAGTGGCCATTATCTGATATATACAATACAACAATTTTTTGGAAAAATCATGATTAGACAGAAACAAGTAAGATGACAATGTCTTCAAAAGTGTTCCAGCATCATGGCACATGAGACATTTTCTGAATAGGGCACACAAGCGCCAGTGATATTGAGCAACCAATGAAATCAGACCTAGTTCATAGCAGATCCACACTACTGGGACACCTTGGGGTAAGTGTAAACTCTGTCTCCAAAAGGAGGCTTCTAATTTATCAAAGATATGACCCTCAAGTAATTCTAATGCTTCCATACCATTAAGTAACACAGGGGTGCATTTTTGGGTGTAGTACTTCCAAGCCGGCATGATGGAAAATTTGCCATACTTCTTCATTAGGATTTTAGTTTGGGATATTGATGTTTGCAATTTTTGTTGCAATCTTTGTAGATGGCTTAGATTGTGTTGACTCATGTCAATTGTAATGCCCAAATAAACATATTGACTTACAACATCAATTTTGATGTTCTGTATGGTCCAAACCATTGTGTTGCGAGTTGATTTTTTCGGAGGAGGTTGATCTGTATGTACTGTGTCAAAAGAGTTAGTAGGGTCTGTAGGCCAACCAGACTCTTGGAACAAAGAACTAGATCCTCTGCATATAACAATGCTGCTATGGACGTGCCATCCAATTTCGGTGCATCTGTTAATTGATTTACAAAAGCCTCTTTGATATCATGAATGAAGAAGCTGAACAACGCAGATGCCATAATGCACCCCTGTTTCAGGCCCCTAGCAGTTTTAATCACTAGAGAAAGAAGCCCTTCGGCATTGAGTCGTATTTGTATGGAAGTGTGTGAATGGAGTGCATAAATTATATCTTGTAATGTTTCTGGGCAGTTTGCTGTTGATAATTTTGTCATTAGCAATGATCGTGAGACCGAATCAAAAGCCGCATTAAAGTCAACAAAGGCCAAATAAATTGGCTGGTGACTCGTGCTTGACTCTTAATAGCACTTATGCATGTCAGATTGATAGTAGTGCCCATGCCCGGTACAAACCCAGTTTGGTTTGGATCAGGTTTTTGGCGAAATTTGGTCCAGGAATTAAATTCTTGTAGCGCAATCCTTGTAAAGATCTTGCCCGGTGCATCAAGCAATGCAATAGGTCTGTAATTACAGGGCTTGGATCTATCACCCTTCTTAAAGATAGGTACCACAATCGAAGTTCGCCAAGAATCAGGTATGCTTCTATTGTGTACAATGGTTCTAAAGATTTTATCAAGGATGATTGCCCAAGATGTTGGATTTGCTTTAAACATTGCATTGCTAAAACCATCCAGTCCTGCCGCTCTGGCACTACTTGATGGCCTTATCAGCTCTTCTATTGATGATGGTGTAAACTCTAGGTTCCATTTCGTTGCTCTGGGGAATTCATATTTTAAATTTAAAATACTTGTATCCTTGTAAAGTTCAGAAAAATTGTGTATCCACTGCCATTCCAAGACACCGTTGATCTGACTATGATTGTGTTTGTCATGTTGGGCATTGTTTAGTAATGCCCATATTTCTGCAGGACTTTTGTTTTCAATGCTGCGCAGCATGCATTCACTGTCTGCCTGAAACATGAAAGCAGCTTGAGCTTGATGTTCAAGTGGAAGTAACTGTAATGCTCACCTAGTATCCACGGGGACGTCACTCAGCCTGTTCTGACCTCTTACGACCTCGAACCCTTCCCTGGAGGCTATTCGACTGGAGACTGGGCCTGAAACACAGGATTGGTAGAGTTTAACTCCCTATTGTCTATGTGTGCTTGAACCCCTTCTTCCCTGGGGTCCAACCCTTCCCTTTGATCCACAGCTCACGTTGTTTTCTTGGATAGTGTGCTCTCCGTCCTGCTTTCAGCGCAGGGGCGCATTGATTGATGCGGGCTTGTTGCTGCCTACTTACTTCACTGGCAAGAGTCCGACAGGTGAGTTTAATGAGTCTTTTGAACAGTTCTCTAACTTCGTTCCTTTCCTTCCTTAGATGATGGCCGGCGTCCGGGGATGGCGGTGTGCTGCTGAGATGAGTAGCGCTGAAGGTGAGTGAGAGCGCAATGCACGTTGCACCCCTTTCGTATTTGCATTGAATTGAGTTCTTTTTCTGTGTCTTTTAGGTGCCGTGACATTTTCAGCGTGGATGCCGGTTATGAAGAACAAATGTGGTGGGTAAGCGCGCTATACAGCGCCTCCAGATGTTTCCACGCTAACCTGGAGTGGCTTTTCCCTCTTGCAGATGGATGAGAAGTTCCGGAGACAGAGTTCCCCCAGAGCGGCTGGGATTCAGTTAAGCGTTTGAAGCTCGTACAGTATTTAAAAATAAGTGAAGATTTGCAGAATGCTTACTAATGCCTTTTTAATGTTCTTTTCCCTTTTCCTTAGGAAGCGGCGTGCCGGGATGGGAATGACACAGCCGAAGATGCCCGCAGAACAGAAGGAGCGATGAATGATGGGCAGAAGCGCCGCAAGGTAAGGCTGTTCGTAACAGTGTTCTTGTTCTTGCAGGAGCTGAGCGCAGAAGAAAGATGCAGGCCTACTGGAGACCGATCTGAACATGGTGAGTGTCACGCTGCAGGTGCAGAAAACGCAAAGCATGTTTCTCAGCCTGGGTGTGGCTTAAATAGTCTCTGGGTATCCCAGGTGTCTCTGGGCTGAACCACACCCAAAAGACTAGACCGCACATGCAGTTCTGGGAACCGAAATATGTGGGGGCATCCATCTTGTCCCCATCAATACACTACAAGTCCAATCCCCAATGTTATCCTATGGGAGTGAGTGAGTCTGGTGCCACAAGCGCCAAGTCTGACTCCAAGTGGGTCTTTGCAGGGATGGAGAGGCCCTTGAGGGCCATGTAGGTGATCGTGGCCTGGCTCCAGCCTGACATCTTGGAGGGCCGGGGACATGAGGGGCAGGAATCATGACAGTAACTGAATTACTCGTTTTTCTCTTCTCCACTCAGCTTTCCGATCTTTCACTTCCTGGTTAAATTGATGTTTGTGGGAAAACGCATGCTGATTATTTTTGCTAAACACCGTCCTATATCTGTTCATGGCACTTGCGTAAGGAGTATTACTCATTTGTTGCATGTCCAGATCATTTAGCATATATAAAGTTGTATTGGTCCACCTAAATCTGGTCTTTGCATTGTTGACCATTACACTTTGAATCATTCTTCTGTTAGAATTAGAAGATTGCTGTGAAAGCCAAGACCAGGTTAGCGAGAGCAAATGATGGTCACTATTTGTTTGTTCTAAGATTTGAAACCGGGAAACTAGATTGAATAAGTTCCCATCTACGTAGATATAATCGATAATATTGCCCGTTTGTCCACGATGCCACGGTATTCTTTGGGGGCACATCCCCTGGAAGCGAACCATTGGCCAGTTTGAAATTCCTGTCTGCCATAAAGTGGGTCCATCTTGCCACTTGCTCTGGTCCACTATTTTTTTGACTGGTTATGCAGTTGAGATTAATATCCCCTAGGACAATAGTGGCCGAGATGTCTGGTGAGGCCAGAGTTAAATCCAGAAGTAATGTTAAGGCACTATAGACTGCATCATCTGTAATACCCGCAGGATTCCTGTACATGTTGATTAGTGCAAAGGTCGAGTGTTGCAAATTAATCCTTACCAGCTGAAGGAAATCATTTGGTGCAGCCCATGGTTTAACGGTTAGACCACTACTTTGTTTAACTGCCACCAACAGTCCCGAGGTAGGTCTGCCCTTTTGACGCCCTAGCTGCCGGTAGCAGTATGACCTCGTGGTTGTACCAAAGAGGAGTGTTCCTCAGCCATGTTTCCTGTAGGGCTATGATATCATACTCCTCCAAGCAATTTCCTTTCTCGAACTGTAGATGGTTATGTCCATGAGTGTTCCACGAGGCAAGACAGATGTTCTGCAGACAAGTGGCTGATTGTTATGCTCTGTGATGCATCGTATTCTCTGGTGCTGTTGTTTGATAGATTTGAGGCACGTATTTCTGCGTATGATTGGGTTGTTGATCTAATTGTCCTTTAGCATGCGGATCTTGTGCAATGATAAATCCCAGCTTAAATATCTCCATCTTTGCTTTCCACAGGGCATTTAGCACAATTCTCGATGGTAACCATAATTGTACTATTGAAAGATCCTCATTATTCAAGAATTCAATTTTGGTCAATATCTGTAGTCGATATATCTTCCAACTCGGGGATATCTCCAAATATATTTAAGACACTTTTTCTACACAAATCGAATGTTGAATACGGGGCTGCACGGCATTTCATGATCAGCGAGTATCTCCTTTCCATTACCTTACTTGGTAGTTCCTTGTTGTTGTCTTTATTTGGAGTACTCAATGTTTTGACTCAGATTTGCTGATTCTTACTATTCGTGACCTGTGCTCTGCCCTCCTTTGGAGGAATAGAACCGGACCATTCTTCATGATCATATTGTGTTTGTCGGGAGACATTGTTAGTGACTGAGACCATTGGATTGTTCTGATAAGGGCCTTCAAGGCTACTTCTGGGCACCAACTTCTGGAAGTAGGTATCTAAGCACGATTTGATTGACATTTCAATGCGTGTTTGTTCTGGCAGCATATCTCTAGTGGCTTGCGTTGGAAGGTTTCGAGTCACACCTTCAGTTGGAGCAGTAATAAATCCAACCTGTCTCCCGTCTACAATGAAGCAGTCAGACTGAGAACATATCTCATTTACTGAGGTCTTCTTTCTATTCGATTCAGGATCTGGAATCTCATTGGCTAGGTACTGTTTCCCAAAGCTTTGTGTTGTTGCTGAACTAGCGCCTATGGTAGCAATGCCTAGTGAGTACATTCCAGAGGCCTCACTTCTTTGTTGGGCATTCATATATGCATCAACTGCTTCTCGATTGGATCCTCTTTGTTGGACGGATTGGGCTTCATTGAGCCTCGTAGTTGATTCTCTTAGTGTTGTTTTCACTTGGTCTGATAATTGCGGCCCTGTGCACTTTCCACTGTGATTAGAATTATTTTTCACGTTTGTGTCACACAATGAGGCCTGCTTCTTATTCACGCAGGCTCCATGAGAAATGTCTCTGTGCGGCTCTGGCGGCAACAGGTTTAAGATGGTATTCTCCTTTGCTTTCAGAGCATTTAGATATTCTTCAACTTCTTTCCTTATTTCTTGCCTGCGTTGCTCATGGTGCATATCATCATTAAGATCACTTCCATCAGTACAAACATTTAAATAATATAATAATCACACTGTTAGCAGCATAAATCAATTATTAATATTAAATAACTTCGTTAACATGTTGGTATTGCTGGTAAAGGTTATCATCACAATAATTGTTGCAAACGAAAAAAACGGTACTTTCCTATAACATTCCAGTATTGACAAAGCCAATAGTTTCTGCGTTTTGTTTACAATGCACGTTTTCTGTGTTCATAGAGACACAGCCTAGATGGAGGAGAGGACAGGCAGAGAGGGAGGGTACAGGAGGAGTGTCCCCAACACTGAAGCACTAGTCACAGTTGGAGACGGGTGTACACAAGCATGTTAGGGAGTGATGGCATAAGAAGCGCGCTACTGCTGCCAAGGTTGCAGCGCATGCGTTGCAGGGCACTGGGGCTGCGTGTGTTGCAGATGGAGTTAATGAGAGCATTGAAGGTGACCTTGGGTGGAGCAGGAGCTCATTATAGTACTGTGCAGCTCGGCTGAGCTCCCAAAGAACACAGCTGTCGCACAGTAGGCACTCCATTGAACAGTGCACGCCACTGTGTGCTGCGCAAGCTGCGCTGAGCTCAAAATAGCACACACAGATAGTTGGTCATCTGAACCCTTTGTAGAGGTACCAAATATGGCTATGCAATAGTAACGGATTATAAGCAGTGAGTATGCCCAGGCGCAGTAACGGAAACAGTGAGTTTTTCTGGGAATGAGACTCTCAGCGCGTAGCAATGAAGGCATGTGAGTAAGATCAATGCGCCACGCTAGCACTGTCCCAATAGCACTCCTGCCAGCCAATTAGGTGCCACCTGCTCATCCTTATATCCAGCCTTCCCTAGGTGTCCTCCGTCTGGCGTCCTCATCGCTGGCGTCCTCGTTGCGGGTGTCCTCATCGGTGGCATCGTCATTGCTGGCGTCCTCCTCGCTGGCATCCTCATAGCTGGTGTCCTCATCGCTGGCGTCCTCATCGGTGGTGTCCTCCATCTGGCGTCCTCATCGCTGGCGTCCTCATCGCTGGCATCCTCGTTGCTGGTGTCCTCATCGGTGGTGTCCTCATCGCTGGCATCCTCATCGGTGGCGTCCTCATTGCTGGCGTCCTCCTCGCTGGCGTCCGCATCGGTGGCGTCCTCATCGCCGGCATTCCTAAGCAATGGAGTAAAACAAGGACATAGCTGTTTGTTCCTGTTAGGGCATGAACAGGGCCAGGGATCAGAATCGATGCCCCTCCAATGTCAGGCAGACATTACAATTTTTCTCCTATAGCAACAGTCCATTGCCATACTTATGAAGATGTAGGCTCACAAAGGATTGGCACACAAACGTGCGGCAAATCCTCTCAACCTCACCCACATTTCCCCTCATTAACCCACTATCTCCATCAACCTGCCCTGCTCACAACCTAATGCTCATTAATGCACAATCATCCATCCGTCAAGCTGCTGATATTGCCAACCTCATCACCACACACGAAGCTCATTGCCCTATCATCACAGAAACTTCCATCTCTTCCCATGCCCCTTATGTCCTTATCCCAATAGGGCAAAACATCCAACATCCTGACCACATGGGGAAGGTAGGGCGAGGTGTGGCAGTTGTGCCACTTAACATGGATCTCTGCCATGCTCAGCCAAACAGCCATGAACTCCTTGGACACTTCTCTCATGCCACCTTCCACTATCGCATAAACACACACTGTCACTTTCCATCTGATCTACCCGTCACCTCACAGGTGTGGGACATTCCTCTTTGACATTTCCAACCACATTCCCGGAGCATCAAGCACAAATTCAACAAACTACTTCCTTGGCGACTTCAATCTGCTAGGGACCCAAGCCATTAAAAGCCCCACGGATACTCTCCTTACCCTCATGGATTTCATATGCATAAAACATGTACTAAAATACACCCTCATCAGAGGAAAAGCATGCAATCATGTCTTCTCAGAATTTCCCTTGATACATTGTGTTAACCATCTACCACTTGACTGTACAGACCAAGCTGCCGTCTCCGTCCTCAGAACACATTCTTTCCTGTACAACAAGGGGCAGGCTAAGCACACACTGTGTCCTCAAGATGCTTCTTTGAGGACTTCCCCTTGGAAGTACTGGAACAAATGCACCCATAACATCCCCAATGCCAATGCTTCCTTAACAACGTTCAAACAGACTGTAATGATATGATATGATAAGGTATTTATAACGCGCCTATACACAAGTGTTTCAAGGTGCGAAATGGAACCTGTTGACTCATATGCCCCGTTGAAACTATGCCACATTATAAATACACTCTTGGTCCCATTGTAGATAGAACAACTAACCACTAACCAACAAAGTGCTGGTGTGAAACTCAGATGAACAAAGTCCTCCTCACCCTCAAGGATTTATGAACTATGTGCCAGTGTTTCATCATGGAAGTCAAAACAACATATACTCATCCATTATCTTGGCAGCCGCCAACAGCAGTAAAACTCTTTACATGGCAGGCAAACACGGCTGGAATCTGCTGACTGAACTGGTAATCCATGAAAATTGTAAAGCTATTAGCAAGTTTTTCATCAACATGATGGATAACATATGACAACAGATCAATGCTGAAAAATCAATTTCTTCCTCTTCCTTCACTCCTGATATTCATGACACTTTGGCATCCTGTCTCTTGGCTATTAAATCGTGGATGGCTGACCATTATCTTGTTTTAATTTTTTCTCCCACTACTACTATCCCTCCTCCTCCTGCTTCTATCTCCCTCCCCACTTCTTTGTTTTCTATTTCTTCTTCTGCCCATAATCTGGGTCTTTATCTTGACTCTGAGTTTTCCTTTTCTCGTCATATTTCTTTCCTTTCTCACTCATGTCAGGCCCACCTCTTCAACATCCATAAAAGTTCTTTTCTAACTTTCAGTGCAGCTAAACTCCTAATGTCTTCTCTTTTCTCACTTATCCCATTGTTATTGTATTCTTCTTGTTCTTCCTGTCTTGCGATTGACTGCTCTTAAGTCCATCTTTAACTCTTCTATTCGTCTCTTATGTTCCCTGTGGTCTTGTGGTTCTATTTCCCTGCCACTGTCGTGTCTTGCTTGGCTTTCCTTTCACTCTCGTCTAAACATTTGTTTTTTGTATAATCTTTACATCTCTCCATAAATCTTTCTCCTCCTTATCTTTCCTCTTTAGTATCCTTTTACATCCCCACCCATTCTTTTCATTCCAAGTCCTTTTTTCTCTTAACTGTTCCCCCCCCATGTGGCAAGTCTCGATATGATTCCTTCTCCTTACTTACTCCTTTACATTGAATTGCTCTTCCTCTTTGTCAGCGTTCTATCTCCTCCTACCCTCTTTTTCACTCTGCTCTTAAAGCTCATCTTCTTTAGTCTTTTTGGTTGAAAGATGTTGTGTTAATTCTAATTGTAGCGATATTTGTGATGATTTGCATAGTGCTCTGGCGTATAGCGCTCAATAAATAAAAAATAAATAAAAATACGAAATGATCCTCTGCTCTCCAGCCCATAACACAAACTCAGCCCACCTATGATTCCTCACCCCCAAGGATCTTGTGGACACTTCTGCAATGTGCTTGTCTTGCAAGCAAGATGACACAGAGAAACACAGGTTCAATCCCCTGTTCCGACCTTAGAAACCTCTGGGTATTAAGCACGTTATAAATAATCAATTATAATAATTATAATGGACAAAGGTGACTGATGCCTCTTGGCTCCCTTGACCTCTATGCAACCTTTAACATGTTTGACCATCCCACACTGACCCACCTACCTGCAAACAGAATGGCCATCTCGGGCACAGTTCTCAACTGGTTTGCATCTTAACTTACAGACACGCAATAAGCCCTCCCGATGGGTAACCACAGGTCAGACCAGCACTCGTCAACCTGCAAGGCTTAATACTCTCCGTGGTGACTGGTTACTTGAAATCTATACATGAAGCTGTTTGGATCACTTGCCAATGAGCCCAACATCTCACTTCACCATTTCATGGATGATACCCCATTATGCCTAAAAGACAGAGATACCCAGTACATCTCATGCCTCAGGATTTGCCTTGGCTCAAGTAAGCCTGCATGACAAGCACACTACCACAAAGACAAGGATTTGTCCTACTCACTCTGCAATCTAATCAGAAAACCTTTCTGGGGTGGCTAGGAGACCTACTGCCTGGTACCAGCTAACGCTCCTCCAGAAGTTAAAATCCTTCCTTCCACCCAAGGACTTCAAATCCCACAGTGCAGACCTTGGTGATCTACCATATCAATGGGGAAATGCCGTCCTCACCAACGTTCCAGTGATGCCCCTGGCCCCACTTAGGTCCATCCAACTTGCTGCAGCAAGACCCATAATGGCAGCTTGGCAGCTCAAACGGGCAGCTGAAAGCGGATGACGAACGTTTCCAACAAACAACATCTTGGCCCTATATAAAGAGGCAGCCAAGTACTATAAAGATGTCTTCGTGGGAGCAAAAAAAGCTAAAATGGAGGAGCGCATTTTGGGAGCTAAATCTAGCACCGGGGAGCTGTTCAACATTCTGAGTGAGTTTAAGGGGAAAACCCAGGAACCACAATTCGTTGTGGATGATGCATGGTGCCAGAAAATCCACAAAAGCTTTATACAAAAGGTTAAACAGCACCAAGGGACCATACCAACCAACCCATATACTCATCATGTGGCTGGTGCAGAAATTAGGACCTTTAGCAAGGAGGAGATCAGTGACGCTGATGTCTTCTTGTTTAAGCAGGTTACAGCTGAGGAGTTATCTACAATTGTTGAGACTCTCAAACCTACATCATGTATGGGTGACATATTCCCTGCATCAATGTTTAAGAACTATTTCCCCAGTATAGCCGCGCCAGTTCCATTACTTCTAAATCATTCCTTCCAGGAAGGGAAAGTTCCAGAATGTATCAAGGAAGCATGGATCAGACCTTTATTAAAAAAGGAAGGTTTAGATCCACAGGAACCATTTAACTATCACCCCATAACCAATGTCCCTTTCCTCCTAAAGATTATTGATAACGTTGCCTGTATGCAATATGATACTTTGTTTAGGAGAGGGGCCTTCCGTCTAATGGAAAGTCTGGATTCAGGAAAAATCACAGAACGGAAACGTCGCTGGTGGATGTTAATGTACCCTAACCAAAATTGTTGGTCAGGGTAGGGGGGCCATGTTGCTGCTGTTGGACATGTCTGCCGCATTCGATCTGGTCGATCACAATAGGCTGATAGACAGGCTAACTGAGGTGGGCAGATGTTCTAAGTTAGCAGAAAACTGGTTTAGATCCTTCCTGGGACCCAGGAGAGATAAGGTCAGAAGAGGTTGTCCTCTGCTGTGACGTTCCTCAAGGATCTAGTGTGTCTCTGCTGCCATATATATATATTGTGCCTAGATGCCTCTGGGCTATGTGCGCTCTATACATGACAAATAAATAAATATAACATTTACTCCAAGCCTCTTTTTGATCTCCTGGACAGTCTGGGTGTCAAATATGCAAATTATGCAGATGACACGCAGATTGTCCTGGAATTAACAGGCTCCTATGAGGCAGACTCACAGTCAGTTGATGGAGTCTTTGATGCCATTAAAGCGTGGATTAGAAACAACTTCTTGTCACTAAATGATAAGAAGAAGTAAATCCTGATTCTTGGCAGTGTGGCCAAACATAAGACTCTAGGTCCCCAATACAAAGCCTTCCTATTTGGAGGGGCTAATGTTCAGGTATCCAGTCATGTTAAGACAATGGGAGTGGTCTTTGACTGTAACCTAAACTTCAATAAGCATGTTGCCTACGTAAGTTCCAGTTGCATGTATACAACCCATCTGTTATGGCAGATTCAACCGTACCTTTCAGAAGTTAACAGGGCTTTGATAGCAACAGCGACTATTAATTCTAGGCTCGACTATTGTAACAGACTATTGGTTGGCCCTACACTAGCCAATAAAAAAAAAAACTGGTGACTATCCAGAACGGGGCTGTCAGAGCCTTTTGTGGCATAGGACGTAGGGATCATGTATCCAACGCCTGGAGGAAATTACACTGGCTTCCCGTTCATCAAAGGGTTCAATTTGAAGCATCCTGCCTGGTATACAAGTGCCTTGCAGGCAGTGCCCCCAGGTACTTTCAGTCACGCATTAAGAGACTGCCACATGGACGAACACTGCGATCCAACGACAAGGACCTTCTATTGCAACCACGTTTCAAACTGAAGAAATACACGGATCTGTCCTTTAATGCATGGGTACCAAGGGTCTGGAACAATCTTGCCCTACCCATTAGGTATCTGCCGTCTTCCGCCCAGTTCAGGAGAGCCCTCAAAACCCATTTGTTTGATGGAGGAGTCTATGTTTCTTCTCCTCTCCACTCCTGGACCTTGACTTTAACTTCACTGCAACCTCGACGTCCCAGGCTTTTTATGTTTTTTGTTTGTATTGTCTGTTGAGCGCTCTGAGCCCTGCGGGCGAGTTGGTGCTTTATAAAAATGTAATAGAAGAGAATAATGAGAAACAAGACATTCCACACATTTATCCCAACCAAAGTGAGCTGCACTGGCTACCAGGCCCCGCCAGAATACTAGTTAAAGTTGCCTATATTTCTTCTAAGGTGAGTCAAGCTCCTCCAGGAGCCACGCCATTGCTAGGCCTGAGACAAAACTGGCAAACAAGAAAACAAACAGGAAATAGACTTTATCCTGCTGCACCTCCACCTTCTGGAACACTATCCAGGAGGCAACCCAGACTGCTCCAATGCTCTTACAGTTCAGGAAAGAACTCAAAGCCTTATTATACAGTCAATGCCCAGGTGCCACCTAGGTTCCTTGCATCCCTGCATCACATCCCAACCCCATGGCCAGAACATCATGCCAAATATTATAACCAATCTTCCTTACCTGATATGGTACTCTCGATGACATGTACAGCACTTTGTGGCTTCCTAGCTATATAACACCCAAATACAGGTAAACCCTTTCTTGGGCCCCACTGCTCTACAATGTCAAAGCTGAGAGACACAGTCAAGTGAATACCATGGTCCGGTAACTGCGTGCCACTACAAACCAACATGAACAATGGCGCCAATACTTGTTATGTAAACTCATGATGAGTAAAATAATTAACGTGTTTTCTGGTTTCTAAAAGTTTCAAAGAGTAGCAACATGTTCTATGTAACAGCAAACCAATACTTCATGCATCCAACAGATATGTGCCCCTGATTAAAATGGCCCATGGTACCAAATATCTGTGAGAATTAATTGTTTGTAAATGTGGTCCAACTGACTGCGCTGCTTCCAAAGAAAGAGAAAGCTGAACATAGGTTATCATGTATCATTGGGAGTACGATGCTCATTGCTTTTTCAGTATGTGTTAATTTAATCCTAAATTTCATGAAGTTAATAATGGCATTTTTTGTGGATTTATTTCCTATGGCTTGCATTAAGGCCTGGGTGCAGAACCCCTGCCTAGTTGGCAGAATACTATTGCCTGTGGCTAGTATAATGAGAAGTAGAGGCCCATGGCAGGGATACAGCACTCTGGGCCTGGAATGAGCACAGTAGCCAGAGTATGGCTGCAAGGATTACAAGGATTACACTGGGCCTCATTAAGAGTTTCCCAGTATCCCGCCGGTAATTCCGGCGGGATACCGGGAAACTGCCCTTACCGTCTCGCCGCCCAATATCCCGACATTACCAGGATATTACGGACAGCAGTGCCAGTAAATTCCCACTGCCATGGAGTCTTGGACTCCATGGGATGGGATTTCCTGAATTACCAGCGCCGCTAGTAACAGTGCCAGTGATTCAGGAATTTATTTGTCTGTAGGGGACTCCGTGTCCCCCACAGGCAAACTTGGTGTGCCGGTCCGTAAAAAATACTGTAGCCGGAATTACTGCCATTTTTTCTGACATTTTTTCTGGACCGGCCCAATCGTAATGAGCCTCACTGACTCTAAATGCGGCCATTAGGCAAGTCAATCATAAAAGAACATGCCCTCTACACCTAAGCAGATCAGGGTGGTCTATCATCTCTTACCTAGCGAGTTATTTACTAATAAAGTAATTTTACACACAGACAAGGGTCGTTTCCGGCAGGTATTCAAAGTGCTGCTTTCAATGAGCGTCCTCCATCCCGCTGCATCCTTCATTCCAGGCTGTCACTCATGCACCATCCCTACTATACTTCGCCACACTTTTTCACTTTCACTCGTGCCTCTTCTTTGCACCGCTTCTAGGGGCCGTGTGCCAGGAAGGTGGGCATTTTGATATGGTGTGAGTGCCCTACCAGACCTTCAGAGATTGTCCCCTTTCTCACTCTCTTATGATTGCACTGTCTGCCATGCTCTGGGCTAGAGGGGATGCACTTGGCTAAGGAGCCGAAGCACTTGACTGTTCAGCGCCTGTGTACGGAGTGATAGCCTCTTCCCAAGCCTCTGGGGATACTCTAATCAGCCTAGTGGGGTACACACTTCATGCAAGTATTCTAACTTACATTGGGCCTCATTACGAGTTTGGAGGTAGCCATGCCGCTTTGTGGCATGGCTGCCTCCAAACTCTGGTTCGGGTTCCCTGAATAGGGACTTACCGGGTCATTCCAACCTTGGAGGACCCAGTATTTCCCCATTCAGGGAAGCCATCCGCAATCCCATTCGAGCCCCCATATGTCTCAATGGGAATGGGGACGGAGCTAATAACGGGCCCGTGAATAACGGGCCCGTTCTTAGCTCCTTGGTCCTTCGGAATGTGGCGGTAAGGGGTTAACGCACCAGCATCCTTACCGGCGTCGTTAACCCCTTACCGCCGCACTCGGAATGAGGCCCATTGTCTGATTCCGCTTTATAGATCATGTTGGCTGCCAAGCCATCATCCAGTTCTTTAAGTGGAATGAGAATTCCAGGTGGGAGCTCTAAGAAGGGGATTGGCCTTAAAGGGGAGGGGGTGGCCTAAAAGGGGGAGGGCAAGTGGCTTTGGCAATACATACATTTTCTTGTGAGGGTGGAGGGGACACCCACACATTTCGTAATAACAGATGTTTCTTTTTATGCATTTTCACCATCCAGAAGCCATAACTGTTGGATTTGACAATGTTTAACTATGGTCTAGAGCCCTAAACAAAAATGCAGTACTTTTTTTTTGAAGGCGGCAAGTCAGGGTGGGCAGTAGACCCACACATTTGGCCACAAGAAATATTTCTTTTTATTCTGACTGCGTTACAACAAAGAAAACATTTTCACTTTCCACAAGTCATAACTATTCATAGCTTCTGGCTTGGTCATGCTCCTAGTCTAGCAAACCGCGAGTGAATACTAATAGGGTCTCCTAGTGAGAGTAAATGAGATTAAATGATGTGCCAAGGATCACACACTTTGGTTAAGAGGTGAAGCTTGGATTTGATCCCAGTATGCAGTTTAGGCACTTCACCACATATCGTTCCACATCTATGTGCTAGTGTTTGGTTTCCTAGGGCAAACATTATATTCTACTTTGAAGAGATAGCTTGAAAATTACACAAATTGCATTATAAACCAACCTGACAACGTATATGTTGTTATACAAACATGTTGAGCAAAAGAGTACGAATGCGACTTTATTCTCACCATCCTGAAAAATCTTAAAGACACAAAGCAACAAAAAGAACATTTTAAGGTCAAATGCTTGAAGTCAGAGCATGGAGCTTTTTATGCACCCATCCCCTTGCTTCATAAAAGAGATTCCACTAAGAATAGCAGTCACAGTTGTCCTCTCAATGCTATGTCTGCTGCCATCTAACACTAAGCACCCACATTTAATTGCTCTTCTGATACCAAAGGGTCGGTCTGCGTCTTTTGTTAAATGCATAGCTGATGAATCAGGCAATGAGGAAAAGAGCTCTACTAGTACTGTCTGGGAGCAGCTGATTCGAATCCTTATAGATCCCCTATGCCCCGGGGAGACACCCACCCCTAGAAACGGTGCTGGCTGGGAGTACTGAAGAGGGAAGCTTGGGAAGCAGTGGATGCAAGTGAGCTGCAATTTAGATTATGCTTTCACTGTTGCCAAGCCTCTGCGAGCATCAGAGCTGACACTGCATTCAACTGCTGCTGGTGGGGAGCTGAGGGGAGCCTTGGCAGAGCTTCCATCGAGGAGCTGTTTTTGAACACTGCTGAGGATCCACCCTATGTAGCCTATGCCCATTTATTTATTTATTTATTTATCTATCTATCTATTTATTTATTTATTTATTTATTTGTTTATTTATGTGTTTGTTTGTTTATTTTAATGCTTGATAACACACCAGATCGCCAGAAGGCCTCAAGGCGCACATGAATAACAAACAGTAAACAGGAGACAGAAGAGCAGCATCAGATACAATGAGATTGAAGCTCTGCCCTTATATGTCCACAATCTCCCAATCCCCTCATGGTCCAGCAAGTCACATATCACTTACCATATATTGTTGGGCTCTGATTCCATTTAGAATGCTAGTACTAAGAGAGGTTTACAGAGTCCTGAAATGTCCCAAACATCTACAGCCACAATGTGCATGGCAGAGGCAGAAATAATAGGGCCATGTTACAGAACCTTTTCATTGATGCAAGCGCAATTGGCACCAGAGCTAAAGTTACCCAAGTGCAAAAAACATTCTTTAAATGCATTTTTGCACTAGACAATAGTGCTAAGACTAGGCCAGTGGTATTCAAACTTTTTTACACTGTGCGCCCCTTGCGTAAAAATCGGGTGTTTACCCCCCACGACAGTCCACAAGCTATAATGGCTTATATTTTCTATTAAAAGAAGTAAGCATAGTGCCTTTTTAAAGAGCGTGCACCTCCTCCCCTGATATCTTTCAGGCCCCATAGGTTAAAGACCACTGGACTAGGGCAAACATTGCCCTGGTGCAAAAATGCACCAGGGTAATTTTTTCCCTAGTGCTAATTTAATTTGCACCGGTGCAAAGCTTCTGTAATGCCACTCGATAGTGTCCACCAGTACCTCTTGGTGTTGTGCTTAGGGGGCACCCACATCCTTCTGCCTCTCAGCAGAATTCACATAGATGAAAACATCTCAACTCACAAACCCAGGCATACCAGGGCTACTGGGAGGGGAAAAAAAATACTTGTGAAGGCATCACACAGCCTAAAAGTAGAGCCAACCTGTTTCAAGACTAGATAGTTGCAAGTGGCACCGTCCCCAGAGAGCCGTAACACACTTCTGCACGGAAAACACCAAGGGGGCAGATTTAAAGAAAGACTGCAGTTACATTTTCAGGCTGAAATTTGTTACCTTTTATACGTGTAGAATCTCTGTTGTTGGGCCTCATTAAAAGTTTGGCGGTATTTCAGTGCAAAATCCGTCAAAATAATGCCAAACGGATTTACTGTTACTGCCACTTGGTCCCACAAATTTACTGCAGGATTACAAATCGTGGTAGGCGTTGTAAATTCCCATTTGTTGGCTTCCACAGCACTGCATGGGTATTTTGGCGGAATTACTGTCAGTGATTAGTCCACCGGTGGTCATTCTGCCAATTCTGCTGTTTTTTGTCAGTAAGGTGGAGGATTTACCTCCAGCATTGTGAGTCATCTATTGTGCCATGCTCACATTTTTCGCTTTGTATCGCTGCATGCGTTTTATGTACATTGCCTGTTCACACCCTGTCCCCACCATTCATTCGTTAAAATATGGTCCCCGTGTAAGGCTGAAATCCTACGCAGCTTCTGACTAGTTGGAGGATGGTAAACAAGAGAGCAAAATGGAGTCTAAACTGACTCATAAATATTTGGCCTTCCGACAGGTGTATTTTTCTGAGATGTACATAAATCAATGCTTAATTTGTAAATCATTAAGTGCCAGGGCTCAAATATTTTATGGCAAACCTGTGCCATGTAACTGCGTCAGCCCTCCATCCAGTGCTGACCCCACCCACTACTTCCCCTACATTGGGCCTCATTACGACCCAGGCGGTAAGTTACCGCCTGGGCCGTGACTTTACCACCATGGCGTAAACTATGTTTACGCCATGGTGGTAGGCGGACTTACCGCCCCATTCCGAGGTCGGCGGGGCGGTAAGTCCCCAATCCCCATTTACCCTTCCCCATTCCCATTTTTGCCACATAGGGCATAATGGGAGTGGGGAAGGCGTTAATTACGCCACCGTAAATTACGGTGGCGTAATTAACAACATGGTCCCTTAGCGCCATGGATTTTAACACCTGCTAAAAGCAGGTGTTAAATCCGCCATGGCGCTAAGGGACCTCGTACTCAGGCGGTAAGGGTCGGCGCTGTTTACGGCGCCGTAAACCCCTTACCGCCTGAGTTGTAATGAGGGCAATTGTCAACATATTTGGGGTTGAAGCTACAACTCACACTGGCTGGCTCATTGGGCGATGATGTTTGCACCACACATAACAAATGTGAAATTTACAAATATCAATACAAATAACATAACATAATAGTAGTGTCCTGAAATGACACACCAGGGGGGTAATTCATAGAATTCAGCACACAAGTGGCACACGCGGCTGGCGCACTGTGTGCGCGTGCGAATCCCTGCGCCAGCCGCGTGCGCCAAAATACATTTCCGCGCACAGCATATTCATGAATTCCAGCCACCAAAACCAGCCGTGGCGCACAGTGGCGCAGCGACCCTGCAGCAGCGCCAGTTACGCCCCCAAGAACGCCCCTTGCGCAGGGAAAAGCCATCAAAATCCCCAATCCAGCGCAAAGGGCTGCGCTAACCCTGTACCAGCACGGCAAGCGGGGTACGTGTATCACTGGGGTGCGCGGGAAGTTCCTCACGTTATTTCAGCTGGGTACGTGTATTTCAGGGGTGCGCGGGAAGTTCCACACGCGAATTTCCTGGGTACGTGTATTTCGGGGTGCGCGGAAACGTACACACGTGAATTCAGCAGGGTACCTGTATTACTGGGGTGCGCGGGAAGTTTCACAAGCGATTGGCCCTGTGCGAGCGTGGTACGTGTATTTCAGGGGTGCGCCGGAAGTTTCACACGCGATTCCATCAGGGTACGTGTATATCAGGGGTGCGCTGAAAGTTCCACACGCAAATGTCCTGGGTATGGGTATTTCGGGGTACGCGGAAACGTACACACGTGAATTCAGCAGGGTACCTGTATTACTGGGGTGCGCGGGAAGTTTCACACGCGATTGGCCCTGTGCGAGCGTGGTACGTGTATTTCAGGGATGCGCGGGAAGTTTCACACGCGATTCCATCAGGGTACGTGTATATCAGGGGTGCACTGGAAGTTCCACACGCGAATGTCCTGGGTACGTGTATTTCGGGGTGCGCGGAAACGTACACACGTGAATTCAGCAGGGTACCTGTATTACTGGGGTGCGCGGGAAGTTCCACACGCGAATGTCCTGGGTACGTGTATTTCGGGGTGCGCGGAAACTTACACACGTGAATTCAGCAGGGTACCTGTATTACTGGGGTGCGCTGGAAGTTCCACACGCGAATGTCCTGGGTACATGTATTTTGGGGTGCGCAGAAACTTACACACGTGAATTCAGCAGGGTACGTGTATATCAGGGGTGCGCTGGAAGTTCCACACGCGAATGTCCTGGGTACGTGTATTTCGGGGTGCGCGGAAACATACACACATGAATTCAGCAGGGTACCTGTATTACTGGGGTGCGTGGGAAGTTCCACACGCGAATGTCCTGGGTACGTGTATTTCGGGGTGCGTGGAAACTTACACACGTGAATTCAGCAGGGTACCTGTATTACTGGGGTGCGCTGGAAGTTCCACACGCGAATGTCCTGGGTACGTGTATTTCGGGGTGCACGGAAACGTACACATGTGAATTCAGTAGGGTACGTGTATTTCAGGGGTGCGCTGGAAGTTCCACACGCGAATGTCCTGGGTACTTGTATTTCGGGGTGCGTGGAAACTTACACACGTGAATTCAGCAGGGTACATGTATTTCAGGGGTGCGCGGAAAGTTCTACACGCGATTCCATCTGGGTACGTGTATATCAGGGGTGCGCTGGAAGTTACACACGTGAATTCAGCAGGGTACGTGTATTTCAGGGGTGCGCTGGAAGTTCCACACGCGAATGTCCTGGGTACGTGTATTTTGGGGTGCGCGGAAACTTACACACGTGAATTCAGCAGGGTACCTGTATTACTGGGGTGCGCTGGAAGTTCCACACGCGAATGTCCTGGGTACGTGTATTTCGGGGTGCGCGGAAACTTACACACGGGAATTCAGCAGGGTACGTGTATTTCAGGGGTGGGCTGGAAGTTCCACATGCAAATGTCCTGGGTACATGTATTTCAGGGTGCGCGGAAACTTACACACGTGAATTCAGCAGGCTACGTGTATTTCAGGGGTGGGCGAAAAGTTCTACACGCGATTCCATCAGGGTACGTGTATATCAGGGGTGCGCTGGAAGTTACACACGTGAATTCAGCAGGGTACGTGTATTTCAGGGGTGCGCTGGAAGTTCCACACGCGAATGTCCTGGGTACGTGTATTTTGGGGTGCACGGGACGTTTTACACGCGATATCAGCAGGGTACGTGTATTTCAGGGGTTCCGTGGAGTACTACACGTGAATTGGCTGTGTGGGTCCCCCCAGATGTTCGCTCCACAACCTCCACGGTCCCTGCAGGCAGCCCACACCACGGGGGACTAGCCTGCACCCCAACTCATGTCCCCCTGCACCCCCACCCCCCAGCACTGTGGGGCACCCTCCACCAGGCCCCCAACTCATGCCCCCTGCACCCCCAACCCCCAGCACTGTGGGGCACCCTCCACCAGGCCCCCAACTCATGTCCCCCTGCACCCCCACCCCCCAGCACTGTGGGGCACCCTCCACCAGGCCCCCACACATGTCCCCCTGCACCCGCATCCCCCAGCACTGTGGGGCACCCTCCACCAGGCCCCAACTCATGTCCCCCTGCACCCCCACCCCCCAGCACTGTGGGGCACCCTCCACCAGGCCCCAACTCATGTCCCCCTGCACCCCCACCCCCAGCACTGTGGGGCACCTGCCAGCAGGCCCCCACTCATGTCCAACTCATGTCCCCCTGCACCCCCACCCCCTAGCACTGTGGGGCACCTGCCAGCAAGCCCCCAACTCATGTCCCCCTGCACCTCCACCCCTCAGCACTGTGGGGCACCCTCCACCAGGCCCCAACTCATGTCCCCCTGCACCCCCACCCCTCAGCACTGTGGGGCACCCTCCACCAGGCCCCAACACATGTTCCCCTGCACCCCCACCCCCCAGCACTGTGGGGCACCTGCCAGCAGGCCCCCACTCATGTCCAACTCATGTCCCCCTGCACTCCCACCCCCCAGCACTGTGGGGCACCTGCCAGCATGCCCCCACTCATGTCCCCCAGCCAACATGTCATCACAACCTAGATCCCTGGCCCCTATGGTCAGCCTCCAAATGCCAAACACCCACCCGCGTATTGCATCCACCCACTTAGAAATGGCAATAACATGATAGAACCCCAATTGCAAGTTTGGAAATGAACACATGTCCCTCACATACACCCAATGGGTGTCAGTGAATCTCAAAATCCATATCATGATATGCATGAAACCAATGAGATGATACTACACATTGAAGTTTGAACAAAAAATATGTATTAAAAGAAACATAAATTGAATCAAAAATAAACAAACAGAAATGGGAATTTAAAAAAATAAAAAGCAGCATGTCCGTGAAATAATGCAAAACCACAAATCATAATCCAAAGGAAAGGTGTCCAAAGTCACAGTCCACAAAAGTAAATCCAATGGAAAATTATAATTGAAAGCCATTGCTCCAGGTGTAAATTGTAAAAAAAAAATGAAAATCCAACAGTCAACTATATACAGATAAACAAGCCAGGGTCCATGATCCCAACAGAAGAAATGAAACCTATCTAATAACACTACCTAATAAAAAAAACTATGTACAAAAATGTGGCCCTTGTCCAAAAGGTCCAAAAAAATGCAAAACCAAAGGAAACCTAACACTAACTACAGAACTATTTACAAGGGCAGCGGGCTGGTCCGACGGCTCACTTTTGGATGTCCCGGGCCAGGGCATCATCGAACTCCTGCTCAATGTCCCAGAGGCGGTCCTCCTCCATGGCCCGAGGGTCCGCAGGGCCGTCGACGTGTCCACCTCCAACCCCCTGCGGATTGCCTCGAGGCACTCGGCCCGCCTCAGGGCTCTCCACATGGAGTTCTCCGCCCTGACCATCGTGAGCCGTGCCTCTTCCGCCCGCTGCCGCTCCGCATCTATGGCATGGCCCAACCGCTGCCACACGGAAGACACTTCCCGTCCTGGGTCCTCCTGCCCTCTGGTCGATGCCTGCCCCTCCGATGTCGAAGGCCCCGAGCCATCATGGCTCCCACCACGTTGCTGCTGCTTCTGTGCCTCTGCCCGTGCACTGCCTCCTGCTGCCTGCACATCCTCCGCTGGCTGGGGTGCAGTCGTTGATGTGGCCACCCCTGCTGGATGTCCGACTTCCGACTGTGGCAGGGATGCCTCCTCCACCAGCCTGGCCACACCGTCAGAGGCGGCTCCACAGGGCACCCAGGTGACTGATGGGTGGGAAGATGGCACGGAGGACGACTGGCGCATTGGGGGTTCAATTGAGGAGGGGGTCGTAGCAAGCCCCATCAAACGGAGGAATCCGGCCTGGGTGACCTGTCCCAGTAGGCCGACGCGGTCAACGAGCCATTCGAGATGACGTGCAGTCTCCTCATTAAAAGACTGCAGGTCACCTCGCATGGCCCGTTGACGCAACGCCACACCAGTCAGGACAGGCTCAACACGGACCCGGATAGCCACGTCCGCAGGCAGAGGAAGGCCAGTTGTTGTGAGCTCATCCCCTGCCTGAAAACGGGTCTGGACGTAGGCATCCCTGCTGGTGCAAGATGATGCAGGGACAGGATCAGGGACATGATTGCACACAGGCACCTCCGCGGCGGCCTGTGCTGCCTCCTGTCCCTGATCCTGCACTGCACCACTAGCACCAGTGGAATCCCCACCCCCAGACCCCGTCTCTGTTGCTTGCACGGCCTCCTCCTCCACCAAACCCCCCACCAACCTGGATGACTCCCCCGTTGGGCCCTGTGGGGTCCCAGCTGCCCCTTCTGGTGCAGAGGAGTCCAACTCCAACCTCCGCCTCTTGGACCTCTCCCCGGCAGCTGTGGCCTGGGACGTGGCACCGGACTCCTCACTCCCCGACGAGATCACAACCTGGGAGGGGAGCCGGGCCTTGCGTCTCCGGCTGGCGGTGGGATCCCCGCCGCTGTGCTCCACAGCACCTTCTCCGCCCTCTTCATCAGTTGACGCTGCAGACAGGGAGAAATAAAACACAGGCAACAGGGCACTGTACAATGGACACATACACACATGACAGTTGTACATGAGTGGCATTGGCAAACCTCAGACATGCCATCACAATCCCCAACACACATGTCATTTCAACTTGCACACATGAGCCATACCACAGCCATATCGTAACTGCCAGCACCATCCATACACATACAACAGCATGAGCTGGCAATGGTGAGCCAGACATCACATGCAACACAGGGAGTGCACTACACATGTACACACACCACCACACTTGCATGCATGTGTACACCTCTGCCAAGTGTTGCAGTGTTCAGATGGGCATCCATGTCACATCTGCCAATCAGACTTCCACATCCCGCTGTCACATGCATCCATGTTGCATCACTGTTGCACTCTTGTCAAATACACACACATTCACATGTACACAGTGCTGATACATGCAGCTGAAAACAACATACATGCGTGACATCACAAACATGTCTACTTACATACACATTCATCCAAACATGTGTACCCACACAACTGCATTTGGCATGCAAGCCTACACACACAAGCACCATCCATGTCTCACACATGACAGCCCTCGCATGTGTTAGCCTCACGGCCCTGTACACCCCCACCCATACTCAACCCCATACAAACAGATGTGCAACCTGCACACTACTGAAACATCACCACACGCACAGCTTACAATCAGGATGCATGTACACTTACCGCTCGACTCCAGACGGGTCTGCCTCTCAAGGACCTGGACGTGGAGCGCTGGGGATATGCATTCCAGGACCCTCATCTGATCTTCCGACAAGTGGCCCCGGCGCCCCTTAGCATCCGCTGCCTTCAAGAGGCGCTGGGCCTTGTTCAGGGTCCTGGACCTGAAGTCCCCCCAGCGCTTCTTGACATGTTGGAAGTCGCGGACTGCCACCCCCTCCGCGTTGTTGGCAGTCACGATGTCCGTCCAGATCCGAGTCCGTCCTTCCTTGTCGGCTCTGCCTCTCTGGCCGGGGGTTGTCAGTGGTGCCAGATGTTGCAGTGCCCGACATGACAACCCCAGAGGCAGGAGTGGGTGCGCAACTAGGTCCTGGGGCTGGGCTGTGGAGCGATGGAATCCCAGTCGGGAGTCTTCGGTTCCAGCAGGGGTGGTCACAGCAACAGCACCCCTGGCTGATGTGCAGGCAGCAAATGGCAGGGCACGTGGGCAGCAGGCAGTCAGGCAGCAGCAGATGGCAGGTGGGAGCGTGCTCGAGGCTCTGGGGGGCAGTAATTCGGCCTTCTGGGCAGGAGCGTGGTCTTCCATGTGCTTACGCGTGGCCAGCTTGATACGGAGTGATTTGGCACGTGAAAATTCTGCACGTCAGCGTGTAATTCGAGGAAAGGTCCTTAGCGCGTAAGCGCGTCTGCACGCATACGCAATTTCATTGGACAGAAGGTCCTTCAAGTGCAAGCGCCCCTGTGACGTGACGCGCGCAGGCGTGCATGGGTGTTTCAGCGCGCATGAAAAACTGCACGTCCGCGTGTAATCCGAGGAAAGGGCCCATGTGCGTAAGTGACGTGATGCGCGCGGGCGTTTCCTTCAGCACGGGTTAAAGGTGAGCGGGGCCAGCAGTTCGCTGTACGTGCCTTTCGTGGAGACCGACGTGTGTTGCTGCTTCCTGTTGTTTCGTGCGCCATCACTACTTCACAGCTATCAAGGACGTATCTCTTCTTTTGGCGGGGGTATTGGCTACGCGTGTTTTTCTGCATCGTGCTAGTCAGACGGTGAGTCGCACACGCTCTTATTTCGACTGCGGGTGCCCCTGTGTATCGCACCCATTTTCGATGTCATAGTAGCCTGCTTGTCCCACGCGTACGTGTTATTCGTGTTACTGGGTGCCACCGCATACTGCGGGAGGTTGAATCCACGCACGTAGGCTGCAGGGTTGCATGCACAGTTTTACTGCAGTTTTGGGGTGCCTGAGCGTTGCGTGACCCGTCACTACATCACCGGGGTCACATACAGCCTTGCAGGTGCAGGGGGGCTGTTAACATCTTGCTTCCCACCCCCTTCACCCCAATTGCCCAGGTCAATTGTGGTGTACACCTCCCATTGGCACTACTCCATCTGTGCCGGCACTACTACATCTGTGCCATGGTTGGGAGGCCACCAAAGGTGAGGGGCGCCTCAGCTGGGCGTACTCCTCGTGGCGGGCGTGGTCGGGGACGTGGCCGTGGTGACCAGGGAGTAGGGGGACTCCAGGGTGTCCAGGGCGGCCACAGAGGGGCAAGAGGCAGGGGTGCGCCACTTGAGCACAATGTTGTGCCATGTGTCAGTGCAGTCATGCCACCACCCCCTGTGGTTCCGGGGGATGCAGCTTCTGCATCTGGCACTGGCGCCCGTGTGACCCGGCAGTCCGTTCCGTCGACTGCCACGGGCCCAAGGGTAGTGGTAGCTGCAGTTGCAGCTGTGGACACCGCCACCCAGGCTCAGGGTCTGCCAGCGCAGGCTGTGTTGGCACTTGAGGAGCCCTTGGTAGATTTCCAACAGGCCAGGAGGGAAACCATAGGGGCAGGCCGGGCTGCTCAGACCAAGACACGTGTCCCTGGGGCAGTTATGTCATCTGCTGCCCCGAACAGCCGGGTGTTGGCAAGTGCAGGGGCAGATGCACCCAACAACACCCCGGTTGTGAGTCTGCCAACCAGGACCGTTGCGGTCAATGTCCCTGCCACAGCTGATGTTGCTGCGCAGGGTCCATTAGAGGGCACCCAGCTGCCACTGACACAAGTCAGGCCTTTGGTCGTCCCTCCACCTGCCACTCCCTTGGCTCAATCCACCGAACCCACTGGCCATACTGGTCAGGGAGGCATTAGCCAGCCAGGGTCTGCGCCACAGTCCAAGAGGAGGAAGGTTGCACCTGCAGCACAGGCTGGGACCCCACACACAGCCACGACCTCCTGCACGTCGAGGAAGAAGCCTTTCTGCAAGCAGGAACTGGACTTCCTCGTGGGCTACGTGCGGGGCCTCAGCCGTGACATGCTAGTGGGTGCCAATAGTCAGACTACGGCTGCCCAACGTGACACCCACTGGAAGCATGTTGCGGAACATGTCAGTTCATTCGGCCATTAGGTGCGCACGGCGCAAGAGTGCAAAAAGCATTGGAATGACATCAAACGCAGCACTAAGGCTAAGCGTACCTCTAATTATGACTCTGGTGACTGGCGGTGGGCCTGCACCAGAGGAGGAAGAGCTCACTCCGCATGAGGCACTCGTTGCGGAGTTCATACCACCTGAATTGGTCGAAGGAGTGGGAGAGATGCTGGACTTTGGTGCCCAGTCCAGTGAGTGTTCATGCATGTTTGTTGAGGACGTGTGTGTTTCACTTGTGAGATGTGTTGTGCATGATTGCCACTACATGTGACGTGTACATGGTTCTGATGTGTAAGTAATGCAATGCTTCCGTGATGCATGTCTCCTCTGCCTGCATGCGTGGACTCCATGTAGTCATGCTCCCTTGCCCCTCCTCCGCCACTCTGCACCCCAGTTCCACCTTTGCACTGGTCTGCTTCAATCTTGCCAATGTGTACTTTCTTGTTCATGCGTCCTGTGTAGATGCTAACTTCCAGCGTAGAATCTGCCAGAAATATGCCGTGTGGTACAGCCTTAGTACTTGATGCAGGGTATCTCACTTGTACTGTGCATAGGTCAGATGTCCCGCAGGGACATGAGTGCCCATTCATGCTCCATGTGTATTGCACGCATGCCCCTATGTGTCCTTGACTGGATGATCACTGTAATACAAGTCCTTGGTTACATACATTGCATGGCATCTCATCAGCCTTCCCATGTCAACTGTGGCTCAGTACTGCGTTGCACACATGTTTAGGGTCTGACAATCTGTGTGGCTCACAGGCCTCAGCCTGTTCAATGGCCAATGACTCTGTCCAACTGTTGTTGTGTCTTCTTCACACGTGGGCGGCCTCCAGAGTTTTCATCATGTGTCCTGCTTACTGTCCCATCATCATTTGCAGTGTTGTCACTTGAATCACATTAAGCTGTTGATGCCAGTCAACACTGCCTGTCAATACACAGGTGTATGGTCAGCCTTTTGATACCATGCTAGGCATCCCTACTTTGGTACAGGGGTGGAGGGGTGCTTGGCTTCTAGATATGGTACACATTGAATGCACAATGCACGTGATGCCTGAATTTGACCTTGCACTGCCTTCACATTTCCTGGCACACACCATGGAGTCCTTGTACATGTAGGTAGTGAGTGGCGTACACATTTTCTGTACTGCATAGACCCACTTCAATGGAAACTGCCACCTTTCAACAGGTCTGATCACAGAAGCAATTCAAAGTTGACCCAGCATGCATGCCAGGTTATATGTTGTGTGTCACATGTCTGCCTGATCCGTTTGTTGTCGGTGTGTGTGTGTGTGTGTGTGCTTCTAACATGTGTAGTGACATTTTTTCTCTCGATTTTTCAGGTGATGACGCAATGGAGGCGGAGGATGGTGTTGTCATGCCAGACACAGGGTTGTTACCACTACATCAACCCGGCACAAGTGGGGGTCGTGGGGTGGTAGGCCACGAAAACCCCCAAGTGCTACAGTCCATCTTGTCTCTGGCTGCCTCTGAGTCCAGCCTTGATGACGACTCTGACGTCCATGTTGAGTTGGATGAGCATCAAGTCCATGTGTCAGGGGTGAGTGATTCTGATGTGGACACTCCTCTGTCTGCAACACCTGCACTGAGGGATCAGACAGTCTTGGTTCCTCCGCCCGTGGTGGATCGGGACGCAGGGTCACCCTCCACACCAGTCACTGATGTGCCTGGGACATCACGTCGAGGGGGGCATGTAGTCGTGCAGCCGCGGGCGGTGCCAACACAGCGAGGACACCCGGTCCTTGGGTCCCGCAGGGGTCAAGCCCGGCAACGCGGTCGCCGCGCGCAACCGCAGTATACTGAGTGGGAGCAAGACATGACTGCCAATTCAGAACGGCAGGGGGCAGCAATGGGGAACATCGCTGAGAGCATGGAGCGTGTGGCCCGATCTGTGCTCCCCGCTGCTAGGCAGGTGCTTCTCCAGCAGCAGGCGGCACGGTCCATGGCCCGCTCGCTCAGGCTGGGCATGGCGGCCTCAGACAGGGCACGCCAGGCTGAAATGTTGTCTCTGCGTCAAGCAATTGCTGCTCATGCAGAGGCGCACATGGATGCCCTGAGGGAGGAGTATGCTTCACTCAAATCCACTCTGGGTGTCCTTATGATGTCCCAGAGGCAGCGGGCAGAGGAGAGGTTTTCACAGCTTGAGCGTACCATCTCGGCTGAGCTACAGGCTTGCCGGGAGGTGCAGCGGTTGTCCAGCCAGGCCTTGCAGGAGGAACTCTGTGTTACACGTGCTACCTTGCAAGAGGAAGCACGTGTATCACGTGAGGTTCTGCATGCAGACCTACGTCACATCGCCACACAGAACCAGGCTCACTCGTCCGGCAGACTTGCTGCCGACGAGGGGCAAGCTGCGGCTAGGCGTGGCCAGGCTACTGTGCCACGTCCTCCTTTCCAGGATGAGCCAGATTCGGACGACCATCTATCTCCCACATAGGTCGGGCTGTGCAGGCGTTGAGCCCATGGAGGTTTTTTCTTTGGCTCAGCATCATCGCATGTGGGTGTTGAGCAGCACCCTGTACCTCCCACCTCCTGGGTACCTCCCCTCCCCCCCGGGTCGTATGTGGCCATTTTTGATTTTTCTTTTAGTTTAGTTAGTTAAGTTTCTGTTTGATAGTTAGTTTAATTAGGTAATGTAGGTTTTCCATAGTTAGTTTAATTAGTTAATATAGTTTAAAATTGCTTGTCTATTGTGCTTTCATGTGACGGTGCGGTGCTTTGTGGCTTTTGAAGGCATCCACTGTCTGTTCCAGCTGGGCCCTTCAGGCTTGTCTTGTGTATGTGTTTGCTGCTTGGGGTCCTTGACTCACATATGCCACTCCTGCCTCCCTTATCCATGGGCTCGCAAGGATGGTTCGGTGTGACAACCTATTACACAAGGGCTTTGGACTGTCATATCTGTGGCATGTCTGGTGCTGTGTGACTTGTGTTGACACCCCTAGTGGGGATGATTTCGGTGTTATTGTCCACTGTTCACCTTTTGCTAGATGGGGTGTTTCATGATTAATGTGTACATTCATTGCTATGCATTGTGTAGTATGTTTCTTATCTTTACTGTACACATGCTTGTTGCAATTCATGCCGTAGATAGTGTGTTACACACTTTGGATGTGAAAGACGGACTGATGGTGTGATTTCTGATGTAACTCTCTGACATGGTCAAGTAATGAGATGCCTGAAGAGACACACACAGATGACTTTAAAGCATTAATCATGTGTGTCATGCCCTTTCTGCAGGGGGATGAGCCTCCAGAGCACCTTTGCCAGCAGACATGGCCCATTGGACGTCTGAATTCTGGACACGTTTGTTGGTGCCCACATGCACATGTGTGCACAAGCAGAGGCACAGGGATTGTAGACCTACATCCTAGAACTGCTGACGTGTTCCAAGGAACTCCAGGCAAGGTGAGCAGCACAGGAGGGCCATAACACAGCAAAGCTTGCACCAGGCGAGTTGCACATGCAGGCTTAGTCACAGCACTGAGGGTGAGCTTGGACGAATATTGGTGTTGAAGCACACAATGCAGCTCAGATGTGTTGGTGGACTGATGGCTGTTGATTATAAGGTTGTCTGGGACACCTGCAGGGGCAGTGGCAAATACCCTCTGGTACACCAAGGTCCATTGAGGCACTTGTATCCACCATGTAGCCTTCCGAGACATGGAAAGGAGCAGCTCACAGGGACATACAGCAAGGGACATACTCGGGTGCAGTGCATTTTATTTCCATGTACATTTTGATAAATGCACTGCCAACTTTGTTGCGGTCATGGTGGAACACAACTTGTTCTGAAGTCATGCCTTGCTATATGGGTCTGTCTGCTTACCCAGGGAACATTGCATGTTGTGTGAATTGTGACACATTGGTGTTCCATTTGCCACGCACCCACCGGCGGCTGACTTACTGCATTGACTGTGTATGACCCATCACAGGGGTAATGTTATATATGGGTACGAAGCATCTACACCAGATTGTCTGTTTGTAGAGTAGTTTGTTGGTATGGGGCATGTTTGGTGGTGTGTTTTTGCGTAATGGGCACGTACAGGTTATTGACTGTGGCTCTCTTTGCAGCATTGCAGTGCTCCTGTAACCGGACCTGAGAGTGCGCAGGCAGGAGGCCAGCACTCAAAACCAGAGCTAAGTGTCTTGTTGTTTTTCTTTCAAACTGCTCTGCATAGGCTTGCTGGGGGGTGCACTAATGCATGGATGAATGTGTAATTCAATTTGGTATGTTTTTTTTCCCCTAATCACCCGGAATCCTATCCAATTTTAAACCCTGTACCCTATACCCGGTGTTCCTGCTTCCCGTACCTTTCCAAGCAATGTTCCCTAACCCTCTTTCCCCGCTGGGGTTGTGGATGCCTGTGTAAGCCCCAAACTTGCAGGCGCCAAAACCCTAGAGGGGGTGGTTGGTTTGTGCCACTCCTAAGCCTGGACTACAGAAGGCCATGACAATGATGTCCAAGTTTGTTCGGATTGTGTATGTGTTCATGCAGTTCGTACATTTTCGTGCATTCACTACTTTCATGTGTCATTCCTCCTCCCCTCTCCTGCCACTCATTCCAGTTGTCCAGTGTGCCAACACCTGTCCCGACTGCATATCCCTGACCCTCCTTCCCCACCAGGGTCTCAGAGGCCTGTGTGAGTTTGACCTTGCAGGCACCCGGGACACGGTGGGGGTGGTTGTTTCGTGACACTCCCGCGCCTGTACACGGGACCTGTGAAAGTACACATCCGTTCATGGTGCATCATTCTATGTTATGTACCACACATGGTTCACATCCTGTTGTGACATTGTTTTACTGTGCTACCTTGGTTGTTACATCATTGTGGTAGTACTTGGCCTTTGTGAGGTACTGCTACGTCAAGTCATCTACTGGAGGGTGTTCTGGTTCGTTTTTCTGGCTTGGATTTTGTGATTTTGCAAATGAGGCTGGACTCTGAGGGTGCAGGCACCTTTTTACGCACAAGGTGGGAGATGGTGACGAAGGGGAAAGGTGATTCTGTGGCCAGGTGGAATTGAGGGTTGAAGGCTCCATGACCCAGGTGCAGTTGTTCAGTGGGTCACATTTGATGTGTAGAGGACACTGATGGTCACTTGATTGCACATGCATATGTTGAGGGCATGTCCTTACTGACCCACACACTTGCACTCTGATGCACTACATGTACAACCACCCTTGCATATCCACGTGTACACTGTTTGCCTTCTGGTGCTCACTGTGTCCCTGCAGCACATGTTCTGTGACCAATTATGGATCCTGTACATGCCTAATTTGCTTTTTGATGTGGTCTGTCGCTTAGATGTGATGCTCAGGGTGTGCATCACACACAATGGCTGTTCACTGTGCTGTGCGCTGAGCAGTGTGTTGCAGGAGTTGGACACAGCACACAGAAGCTGCAGTGTTGATTTTGCAATGCACAATGTGCATGTAGACAGGCATTCATTGTTATGTTACGTCTACAACTCTTGTAATGCATTTGGAAATGACTTATTTTGGGTGGGAGGTTGTTGGTCAGTCATTTCATCTGATTCCATGTCAGGCATCATTGTCTGATGCCACTGTACATTTTTGACATGGCAATGTGTACCTTATTGTTACTGTGTTGGTGTATGGGTATTGCTTGCCATGTCATCTTGTGGTTTGGGAGGGTTTGAGTGACATAACAGTGATGGCCATGGCCTGTTTTGCAGGTGTGTGTGATTCACACCTTGCATATCAGGGTCATCCGCTTCTCAAAGCAATTAGCTGGGGGTAGATCTGTCTCCGCGACAGGGGCCTCCCTCTGGAATAGCCTTCCTGGCTCACTGGAACTTGAGGAGAACCATCTCCGGTTCCGGAAGCACCTCAAGACCTTCCTCTTTGCTTCTGCTTTCTCTCTGCTTCTCCCTTGCAATATTCTTCACTGGAACTGCACTGGATCTGCAACTGGGCCACTCTCACCGACCTCTGTCCCTGGCCCAGCCACTCTCCACTTGCACTGCCTCCCTGGCAACCCCTGCACTGCGGGACTGTCTCTCTATCCCTACAGCCCCCCCTTCCCAGCACTTGTCTGCACTTACCTTTGCAGTTGCCACCAGCTGGCCTATGTATTTGTTTTTAGTCTACTTACCCTGTACTGCACTCCCCCCTCCCCTTCCCCTTGCACTTTTCCCTTCCCCCTACCCCTGCACTTGCACAATCTAAATGACACCTGGCCCAGTAGTATCGTTGTCTGTCTTCCCTTGTTCCCCCCTCCCTGCCTCATCGCACCTTGTAATACTTGTGTATAGGCCATATCATGTCATGTCATATGTGTGCCTTTTGGTCACACAGGGTAGCTTGTGTTTAAGTAGCTAGGGATGCAGACAATGTGGCACTTCCATGGCAACTATCTCAGGGTGGTAGGGTTGTGACAGTTGACTGTCTCTTTGTCATCATCGATTGTCACCTGGTATGTGCCAGGCCTGTGTGCACTCCGCAGGGGTGGGAGTTTAGTTGACAAATGTGGCCACAAGCTGGGTCCGGACTTCCTCGACACGTGCCCTGTCCCCTCCCATGGGCAGCGCCTGTGCCTGTGGTTGGGGATGTGGGGGCACCACCATGTCCACCGGTACGCCCTGCCATGTTGCAACATTGTGCCGGACACATGCTGCCACAATGATCCTGCACACTACTGGGGGTGCATAGAGTAGCTGCCAGCCAGAGCGGTCGAGGGAGCGGAAACGTGACTTGAGCACTCCGAATGTGCGCTCCACTATGGCCCTGGTTGCAATATGTACGGGGTTGTATCTTACCTGGGGTGGTGTGGTGGGGTTCCGGATTGGCGTCATCATGTGGTTGCTCAGAGGGTAGGCACTGTCCCCTGGGGAGGTGTAAATGGTTGTGATTATTGGGGTTTGTGTATTTGTGTGTATTTGTGTGTGTGTGTGACATGCATGCATGTGCAAGGGCATTTGTACTCACCTAGGAGCCAGGTTTCGCCATGCTGCCCAGCTTCCAGGGCCCGGCTCCGGGCGGACATTCTGTATATGAAACTGTCATGGGTGGAGCCAGGGTAGTTTGCATAGACAGAGGTGATGATTCCCTTTGCATCGCATACCACCTGTACATTGATGGAATGCCAGTGCTTGCGGTTTCGGTAGATGTGCTCAGTGGCCCTAGGTGGACGTAGGGCCACATGGGTGCAATCTATGGCACCGAGCACTTTGGGGAAGTGTGCCACCCTGAAAAAATCCAGGACAACGGCCTGCCTTTCTGCGGGTGTTCTGGGCATGTATATGTGGCTGCGGACTGAGGGGCGTGCTGTCATGATTGCCAGTATCTGGTATAGGCAGCGTGACTGCATGGCCTGTGAGACCCCCCCCACTATGGCAGTAGTCCGCTGAAATGACCAGGTGGCCAAAAAATGCAGGACATTGAGCACCTTCTCCAAGGGGCTCAATGCTTGGGAGCAAAGGGTGGGGGGTGTAAGGTCATCTTCCCACTCCCTGACCAGGTCTAGGATGATATGGGGTGGAAACCTATACCTGCCGTAGACCTGGTCGTCGGGCATCCCAAAAAGGCTTGTCCGTGGTGCGAAAATGCGTGCCCTGGCTATTCTCCTCCTCCTGCGGTGTCCCACGATCAGTGCTGCGACAAATGGGGCATTCATCGTAGCTGTATATACGTGTTTGTTGTTTTTGCGCACTTTTATACTGTGCGCGGGGACGATTCCGCCTGCCTTCGTGTGGCGGATGCGTTGACGTCTGTGTGCGTCTTTTGCCGTGCGCGGGTTTCCCGTATTCGAATCCATGAATACGGGTTGTTGGCGTGCGTGTGGGCGTTCCGTGTAGTTCCCTGCAGTACTTCCCCAGTTACGCCTTCTTTTTCACGCGTTATTCCCCATTCCGCGTGTTACGCCCACTGTTCAGCCCACTTTGGTTGTGTGCGCCGCGCTATGTGCGCTTTTGCTGTGTGCGTAGCGCACGCCGTGTGTGCCCGCGTGCGCCATGGCAGGATTGGGCGCACGGACAGCGGGAAACACGCGCAGCGTCTTCCTTGAATCGCACGCGTGCGCTGCGTTTCTCACGCTTGCGCCACCTTGCGCCTGCTTGCGCTGGGATTTTCGGCGCACGTTTGCTCCATGAATCGACCCCCAAATGTTTAGCTGCTTCTTGAAACCCATCAGCCTTGTTATCCTTTCCCTCCAATTCTATATGTGGCAAGTGCAACATTTTGACTGTCTATCAAGAGACCATACAGCAAGAGTGTTTTCTTCATGTCATTGCTGAACTCCTAACACACCCCAGCAAGTTAATCCCCTTATATAGGTTGGCACTCAGCAGAGGCACACATCCTTGACAGTGCTCTTTTACCTGGCCTTTACATCTGATGGTATTGTTGGCTGGTGACTGCACATATGTTCTATTATCTGTGCCAGGGGCCTCTCTGTCCCATTAATTGCTGTGATACCTCAGGATCTGGGCGTGTAATAAATGTAGCAAATAAATAAATAAATAAATAAATAAATAAATACATACATACATAAATAAATACATAAATAAATAAATTGCGCTAAGGCCTCTGTGGCTCCAATTGCAGTCATTTACTAATGTGTGTTTAAGAATCTGTGAATGTGCAGCCTTGCAAATGCCTGCGTTAGGCGTATCTCATGATGAGTGCATTCCAGAAGAAAAAGTGGAAGCGCCTCGCTTACCAAGGCCTTGCATGCACCGCTGAGTGCCCCGCCTGCAGACTCACAGCAAAGCCAGTCTCATACTGACACTGGCATATACACATGCATCCCCAACTGCTTACTGAGCTAGTGAGCTGCACCTTGTGCCGTGGCCAAGACTGCCACTCTGCTGCGGCAGTGTTGCCAGTTATTTCTGCAGTGGAGCAGAACAGATATCATGTAGGCTGGCAAGAACCAGTTCTGGCAGAATCAGCATGAGTGCCCAGTGCTGTATGATTCTGGACCCTTGTGAAACTGGATATCTAACACAGCAGCACCAGCTTTGCTTACACTGTTGTTGCTTGTTGTGTAACTAAGGTCGACAGTTATAGTTGTTAAAATTAAACTGAGTCTGAGAAAATAAGTGCTTGTGCTCAGAAATAAGTTCCCGGCCTTGAAATGAACTGTTTTCTATACCCATAAGAACCAGGGTCACAGCATGGTTTGTCAGGGCCAAGAAAAAACAGCTTTACACACAATGCGAAAGAATTGAGGGACCAGTGCACGGAATTGATTGTAAAACTTTGAGAGTTTTAGTGTAAGACATTCACTTTGGTCTATTCCGAAATATGAAATATTGATTTATTTTTTATTTTATTTGGGTTCAAGGTGCCTTTAAAAATAAAATCTGAATTTACTCACTATCTTGCTGTGTTCACATGTAAATTAAAACTATTAGAGGAATTAGAATAGCCCTTTAAAAGTCTAGCAATGGATGATTCATACAGTAGTTTCCATTGATATTAGGAATCTCGGCAACTGATATGTCCAATAAGATAACTAATAAGGTAACTAGTGCATTTATATAGTAGACAAGAGCTCTGAATGCCTCATTATACCAAGGATCTCAAGGCTGCAATGCGAACAGTCCGCCTTCCAGGACTCATTGCTTTTCCCCCCATGAACTGTGCTCAACAAACATTTAAAGCTGTATTTTATGGTGCAATGGAGGATAAAAAAGAAGAAATGACTCTGAGACATACATCTAATTCCTGCTCATGCTCATGCGCAGGACCCAATTGTGAAAATATTGGTTTACACCCATTGGGCCGGTAGCAAGTGGCACCACTGTCCTTATCAGAAACCATTGCACGGCCTTCAGCACCACAGGTTTGGCCAAAGATATGATAAGTAGTACCCTTTTGACCACTAGGATTTCTAATGTGCCTTTGTCTGGAGTGTTGTGTATATGCTGTTGCAATAGGTCTCGGAGGATGTTAGCCTTATGGGCCTGGAGCCGAGGATGAGTCAAGCCAGGCCAATGCATGTGGTAGAGGATGCTTTGGACTTTGAGGATGCAGGGCAGGGTGGCCTTGTTGATCTAGAGGAACTTAGACATGATCAATGCCTGAACTGCTCCAGAGGTGAAGCTGGAAAGTCTTGAAAGTGTGAATTCCAGCTGTATCGGTGGGTCTGGTTTTGGGGGTGGGGTGAAAAGCACTGAGGTTTACTCATCCAATGCCCGTCAATGGCTTGAGGCAGTCAAGCGGCGCCTTGTGTTCAATGCTCCATGAAGTGTTCAATGTTTTGTTGTGTTTCCGATTGGAATATTGCTCTAGTCTTACGTGTGAAAGTTTTCTTTGGCGTGAACCCACCTGGAAAGCATTCGATTGCTGTACAAAATAGAGGAATCCAGAGAACAGGGGAATTTGGGGGAAGGTACAAGGTAGGACTTGGAGGGGTTGTGTGAGGGCCCAGCGATCAGCAGTTGGCAAGGTGTCCTTTGAAGAGATTGTCTTTGCATTCCTGAAATGTACGAAGACGTGAGCCACACTGATGCAAGTTTGTCCGCTATACCAGAGTTCCATACTAGCTGTAAAGCCTGAGAATGTTTATTTGTTTCAATCTTCTTGTGATTGTTTTCCACTCAGGAGATTCCGGTTTCCAGTTGGACACTGGATTTGGTCAGAATATTTGCCAGGCAGGAAGGTGCCTTGGTTGTCACTTCCTTGTAGAAGGCTGTTTTGATGATAATGTGGGGAGGGTGAAGCCAGTGTAGGTCCTTGAGGATGGGAATGATGGTTGAGGCTGGAAGAGGCCAGTGCCAGAATCCAGGTGGGAGGGCACATATTTCTGGACAATGGTCCTAAAGTTTGGGTCTGGGAGAAGGCTTTATCTTATTAAGAAACGCGAGCAGGTGCCTGTGACGGATTGCCATCTGGTGAGGGTGAAGCCCTAAGATTTCTTGATTTTTATTAAATTAAGTAAAGGATACCAGTAATTCCATCTCAGGAAGGCTAATTTGCTAATCAGAACCACCTTTCACATGATCCATGCCAAAAACATACTTTGTACCTGTGCCCTGCTGGACCAGTATCTTTATCTGCAGCGTCTGCTGTTCAGTGCCACAGAGCAGGTTCAGGGGTCACAGGGGACCATTTGACAGCTGCTGTGACAGTCAAGTCACTTCAGCACAGAGACGGCATTGAAAGACTGCACCTCTGTTTGTAAACCACATAACTAAGAGTAACTATCCTGGTGGCAGTTGTAAAAATAAGCCATATCTTAAATTAAGGTATGGTGGCTAGTATCTCTCCTACGAATTACTGCCACCTTAATTTGATATTATCAGCATAGAACTGTGAGCCCAGATCTGCTTTGGAAGGGTTATGTGTATTCTGGCTAGACTGCCTGGCCCTCCAACTGGCAGGGCAGGAGACTGGATGGATATGCTTCTCTGTTCATCCTTGGTGAGGTCAGGTATCCACTCTCTCTAGTGAGCTAGTCTCCCAGCAGGAGCTGTTCTGGGAAACATGCCTCAATGGGCACACCCACACAAGGGGGCAGATTTAGTGTAGAAAGGGGGTGCTCAGACCAGCTGGAGAAAGATTCCACCATCTTGCTTTTTCTCTTTAGTTCTCTTCATTCCTGCCTCCTCCACTCCTTTTAACAACTGCCTTATTTCTCAAGCAGACTAAGATCTAGAACACACCAGGTGGGGGAACGATATGTCACAGACAAGAATCGGGCACTGTGAAACTACTGCGGTGGTGATTTGGCACAGAATAAAAGCAGTGTAACATAACATAAGAAAACACTTTGGGTATGATGTCAGAAGGGAAAGCCCACTTGTATCAAGGAAAGGCAGGCTTGCTTTAGTCCAGTCACCTACAGACAGTTGCCTTTAAAAGAAGGTGTCTCTCAGTCCTTCTTTGATTCACTCTTGAATGGACACCAGAGGAAGAGTTTTTTATGATCTCGTTGGGAGAGTTGATTTTCCAAAGCTCTCCACCAGTGAGGTGAAGACTGAGTGTCTTCCCTACCTATCCCAAGTGCAAATTGGTGGTGACCTGCTGCTGAAATATGACCCGCATTTCTGCCAATCACACTGCTGTGCATGACCTAATTGTGGTGAAGAACTCCTGGAAGTGTGCACCAGTCTCCCGGGCATTACAAGCCCAAGGACAAGGACTGGACTTGTCCCTAAGACCCCACAGTGGGACTTGCAGCACCTGAAAGCCATGATAAGCAGGAATAATGTATTTTTCACCTTCAAACCCCTGGGAATCGTGACTCAAATCCATTCAACCCAGTTCAAGCACGTAGGATCCTCTGGAGCTGCCTTTGCACTCGATTGATCTTCAAGCCACTATCTCGCACTCGTACCAGTTCACCAGCGCATCACACCAGCCGAGTGCATCATTGCCTCAGCTTGAACTTAATGTGCATGGTTGCAATGTCGCATTCAAGCCTTCTTTCAATTGCTGTCAATCATCATCCCCATTTCAACAGACCCTGGTGGTTTCACGAACAGCGATCATCGAACACAGCATCAAACTGCCTGATTCAAGCTGAAATCTAGTCACCAGCATCTCTGCTGCTGAACCGACCCCAGTGGCCTGCACAATCCACACTTCCTTGAGTGCCTCATTGAACTGACTGCATAGAATAGTGTACTCAGTCACTAGCATCTTTGCAGTCAAACTGACTCGAACCAAACCTGCTGGCCCTCAAAATCAGCCCTTCTACAAGCATCACTTCGAACCACAAAAAACGTTAGTTTGTCCTCTGCTCGACAGTGCTCCCTGTGTGTAAAAATGTGACTGCAACATTCAAGACTTTTTGCACCACACAAGCAGCCCTTAGAAGCCTGGTTCCCTGTTATCTAATCACTAAGACCAGCAAAAGGTCCTATTGACTGTTAATTGCCCCCTTGGTCCATCTTTTGGCCCTAGAAACTGGCTTGGTCATCATTCATCCCTTTTTTGCTCATGTCCATTTCCTTGACAATCATTGTTGTTAATTATTGCCTTTTCTCCTCCTGCTTCATTACTCAGAGTGTTGAATCTTATATTCTTGAATATTCTCTGTTCTTTCCAGAGAGGTGGATTTTTTACAGTGCTTTTCTATTTAGTTATTATTGCTGATTGTGTCTTTTATTAAATAATATATATGTGTACAGAACCTTGAATGATAGGTCACAATATTTGTGGGTACCCAGTGATGCACTCTCACCACTCCTGGGCATGTGAGTGTGACTGCTCACCATGGAAACCATTCTTGGTTTACATGGCGAGCAGTTACGCTCACACGCAGCCAAGGCAGAGTTGAGTGCCGTGCATTACAAAGTGATAGCAGTCCTGCGGAAAAAGCAGAGGTGAAACAAGGGCGCTGTCGAAAGAAGGTACTGCCTAGACATTGAAGTAATTTGAGAAACTAGGAGCCAAAAGAGGAGAAAAGGCATACTCCCGAGAGAAAGTGAAACAACATTGATCACTGTGCTAACTGTGTGGCCAGATAAATGAAAGAAAACTGATTTGGAAATTATATCGGCACGATTTGGATTGTTTCCAGAAGTGGAGCCATTTAAAGGTCCTTAGCATTTCGTATTGGTTGAAGTGAAAGAGAAAAAGTTCTGGTTGTACCTTGTGGAATTCACACAGCTGATTAAGAAAGCAACAAAGAGGATTAAGTGGGCTGTGAAGTCCTGATGAAGGCCCAACTGTAACAGAAGAGGCTCCTAAACTTAGTGCAAGGGAGACCTTAGAAACTTTAGGGCCGAAACACAGTAGCGTTGATGTTTTGTTTAGACATTGCTTGAGATGATATATGGTTACATTTGAACATGTGTAGGTTGACGCACAAGCATGAGACAATAAAAATGCGTGGAGACGGGCACAGCACCACAACTGTTAAGAACATATGTATCTTGATGTAAGGATTATCTGCAGTTGGGTAAAAATAGGGAATCTAATGCACTGTGAAAGAGCACACATGTAAACAATGTATTTAAAATTGTGATACCCAGTCAGTATTGTTGTCAAACTGGGAGTGAGTAATCAGTCTCATGTACTAATCCCCACACATTGTATTGTTATGTGCATCATGTTAGTTGTGTATTTGTTAAAGTAGAGATTGAGTCCCAGGAGACCATTTGTTTTGTATTGAATTTCATGATGTATGAGATGTATTAAATTTATTTATCTATATAATTGAGTCTGAGTGTTAGCTCTGATAACCAGAGGAAGGGTGTTCACGATTTTGCCACCATGTTGATAGGAGTGTGCAAACTGTTCTTTATTCAAGGTACTCCCATATAGGAGCTTTGTTTTTTTTAGAACCTTGATTTTGTGATGTTATACTTTGCTGTTTGGGTTGCTACTGAATCACATTTACAGCCCTCTTGAGAGTAGAGCCTTCTCTGGAACTGCAATAACTCAAAAGGCGAAGGAGATATATCTCTTAAGTGTCTCTGTTTTACCTTCATGATTAGGATCACTGTTGCTTTGTAGAAGGGTGAGGGCTGAGTAAATGGTTTCAGTAAATGCTTTCACTACTACTCACCGGTGTATTCCTGCCATTTTGTCACAGTGCCAGACAGTTTGTATTTTCCTGTTTATCTGGGTCTTCATTGATGATGAGTCCAAGTGATTTGGTATTGGGATACAGCTGGGGCTTGAATCTTTCGAGCTTAATTTCTATAAGTTGTTTTTGAATGTATGTGCACTTGGTGGGACTTCTGAGGAGGATCAAATAATTTTTTTAAGAGGTAAAAAATAATCAGCCATTAAACATTCTGTGAAATGCAGAGGCCGTTTCGATTGGCCATTAAACAGCATGGCGTCTGCTTGTAAACGCAGTCTGGACTAGCTGGCATCCCCCAGTAAAAGATAAGCAGACTAATACATTAGAGAAGCTTGCAGCTGACAAAATGTCTTCCACAGCACTCGTTCTTCTGGAAAAGCATTTGGACGGCGACCTTCTTTACATGGCAATGATAATGATAAACTCTTCCTGTCAGATTCTAAGCACTGTAATAATGAATGGGACAGTTACCAATTGATTGGCATTTAATTCAAAGACCACTAAGGATGAAGGGCTGAGTCATCCTTGCAGAGATTTGAACCAGTGATGTCAAAATATGCCCAAGTGAAAGACACGTTCATAACCCATGAGTTCTCTACTGCCTATATACAAATAAACTACATAAAGCTGTAGGATGCATGCGGATCTGGCCCATGTGCTTCTTTGACACACAACATATGTTTTTATGTGAGGGGCGGGGGTCAATCCTCATGCCGTGTCTCCTGATTTGACGCCATGGTGGCAGTACTCTTTGTGTTAACATTTTATAAACAGTAACTGAAAGTGATGGCACCCATTCAGCATAAACTAAACAGAGGGGGTACACATTGCTCAACAGAGCATAAACCTTGTACATGAGAGCTAATACTCACTAAAGGGGACTAATAGAAATGTCTGATTAAAACTGCTGGGGCCAGTGCTAAAAATGGGCACAATTTGTTCTGGGAACACCCTCTCCTGTATGCGGGTTTGGGGAGGAAAGTGAGCAGGGAGGGTGATGTGGGCGGGGTAGAGGGGTGGAGCCATAGCACGGGTAGAATCTCCTCAACAACCTGAATCAAGTGTGGCTTGGGGGAACCTGCAGGAGGGAGTGAGCCTTGGTAATCTGCATGAAAGTAAAGAGATTTTGGGAACATAAGAATAACCACATAATTGTATATTTGAAATATGTCTTTGGTAGTGATTTAAGCACAAAACCCTTCTGAGCAACTCATGCAAACCGAGCTTGGTGCTAATTTTATCTGTTACAACAAAACACAACATTATAATCTCTGTTCACCACAAGCCCTTTATACTCATTTGGACAGTGTTCACTTACGAACTTGAGGGTTTAGGCTGTTTAGCTTGCATACAGATAATTCCTTTCCCTAAAAGCTTCAGAGAGTTTGTAAATTAATCGCTCATTCTCCCTGCTTACTGTCAGTCTCCTGGAGCGTGCCTTCAGAGGCAAGACACATATCATGGGAATGCAGCTCTGCCCCAAATTTTACCCTGGTTGGAGCGCAATGAGTTTACAACACTGGATATTATAGAGTAAAAACACATTCTTCAGTGGTCTAATAGCAAGTGTATGGCACCAGGGGCTGTTGGGAGTTCAAGAGAAAGTGGTCTGACATGTATTGCCAGGAAGGATGTGGTCACTGGCTATGGCCAAAGGCCATGGCTAGTGGGCTCCAAAGAAACACATTGGTGCATGGACCCCAAAGAAATCTATTGATGCAACATAAGAAAGGTATTGGTGCATGGGCCCCAAAGAAACCTATTGGTGCAACATGTACTGTCTGTGGCCAATGGCCATAGGCGAATGCCATGGTCAGTGGGCCTCAAAAAAACCTATTGATGCAACATGAATAGCGGCCAAGGCTGAAGGATGATGGCTAGTGGCCCTCAAAGAAACCTATTGATTAAACACAAACATTGACCATGCCGAAGGCCAAAGAAACTATAGTTGAATAAACCCTTGAAATTCAGTGAAAGAACTTAAGTTAAGCGAGAGTTGAGGTTATCAGATTTAATGTAAAATAGCATAGCACCAAAACCTTTGTAATTCAGTGAACAAACCTTGGTTAAAGGAGAGTTAAGGTGATCAGATTTAATGCAACAAAAGCCCCGAAAATAAGCACTCGCATTTCAAGCAATTGCACCTTAACTTAGCACCCCCTGTTGCACAGCCTATGACCACAATGATGTCAGCATTGTGCTCAGATGCTGCGTAACAGGGTACACAAAGTTACGGTGTACTTACCTGAAATGCAAGTGCTGAATGTCAAGGGTTTTGTTGCATTAAATCTGATCACCTTAACTCTCTCTTAACCAAGTTTATATATAATGACTTTGCGCAAGCGCAAGGCATAGGCAAGGTTATGACGAAGTCTCTATGGCATTTCAGGAGAATTACTTTTCTCAATAACTTCGAATGTTTGCTTGAAAGAATCTGAAAATATCCCACACAAACTGAAAGTGGTCCGCTCTGCAGGGGTTGCCTACGATAAATAGTGGATCCAGACATGCCATTTGCTGTCCTTCATACAGAGGGGTGGGAACTAGCTTCAAGTTGACACATTGCATATCAAAGAGGTGTTAGTTTTCTTGTCCTTTTTAAGTTCTGTGACCAGGCCTACTCGCAGGCCTGCTTCAATGAACTCTCATCAGTATGTGCCAACACCACACAAAACTTAGACAATAGAACCGGGTGAATCCATGGAGCCTTTCATATTTAGTTATTATGGGCATGGGAGGATGAAGGTGTTGCCCTTCTCCTCTGAATGGGTCCGGACGCTCCTCACTGTCACCTGTTAAATAAATGTGACAGGGAGGACTATGCCTGTAGGCGGTGGTCCCCAGAGGACACTGAACTATGTGTTTGTTCTGCGGCGAGCATTAAAAAATGTGCGCAGATTAGCCCCACACATTTTCGTAGGTTGATCTCCCATCATTCCATTTCCTGAAAAATCATCAAAAAAAGCCCAGGCGAGCACACACTCCCTGGGTGGATGGTCAAATCCCTCACACATACCCCACACAAAGTAACGGGCTAAATCTACCTCGCACAAACACACAACTCACAGAGCCACCAAAGAACAAACTGCTGCAAACAAACAACCAGGACACTGGAGGTTGTCTGTGGTAGGTCAAAACAAGGAGACAGACCAAGTGGTGGCATTTCACAGTATTTCTTTTATTTAAATTATGACAAAAGGCCTATCTATATCTTTTTTAAGGGTTTACCTGCCTAATACCAAACTAACTATGCTGCTCAACATCAACAGTGTAGTCCAAATAGTACATCCTGTGTTCCGAAGCTAATCTATGCTGACCCTACCACTAAGCAAAACAACAAAAGAGGTCTAGAAGAATGACACCCTTCTCCTGGACGTGCTTTCCTAGCTTCAGTAAGCTATTTATAAATAATTCTTGGTGATTTCCTAAACTAGTTTGTTAAGTTCTTGTAGGGGACTCGTCCACCTCCGAGACCTCCCCTGTTCTCCTTGAACAAAAGTCACATGGCATATCATTTTAGGGTTTTGACACTTATTCTTATTGGCAACTTGCAGTGTCTCTTTATTACTTCCCTCACTTGTCTTGGATGCTGTGATCTCTATTCATATTCGGTTGACTCTCTCTTTTCAGTTCCTTTGATATTTGTTTGTTCACTGAGACAAGTAGGCTGAATCCCTCTGTGATTCTGCCTCCTACAAATATATGTCTTCACTGGGGGGATTAGGCTTAGTCCCATATGTATTCAGACTTGTATGAATTATTACTGTGTCACTGGGACGAGTAAGCTGGGTCCCACACTTGTTTAAACCCTTCTGAATAATTACTGCTTCACTGGGATGAGTAGGCTGTGTCCGTATTTATTCACACACTTAAGAATAGTTACTGCTTCTCTAGGACGAGGAGGCTGTGCCCCGTACTTATTCACATACTTCGACTAGTTACTGCTTCACTGGGATCAGTAGGCGGTGTCCCATACTTATTCACATACTTTGATACAGTTACTGCTTCACTGGGACGAGTAGGCTGTCTCTGTCCCCTTGTGTTCCTGCCCGAGTCTCCCGCCTCTCCCGTTACCTTTCTGTGTACGGGCTAGCATCACTGGTTACTTGCTCAGAACCTGGTTATCTGTCTGCTTCGGAAGGGTTTCTGTGTCTCTTCTGGTCCTTGTTCCTCTCCAGTGTGGCTCTATGTTGCCACTATTGGAGAAGTCTCAGCACTGTTCCCTTACTGCACAGTCCACCTTCGCGGGCCACGCCACTGCTCTTCTGTTGCTGCTTTTCTCAGGTTTGTTTTCCACAGCGTGACAGGATCTTCCGTGTCTTCTCTCCCCAAGGCTGATCCTCCCGACAGAGGATCTTCGGTTTCATGCTTGAATCCGGCCCATCCCAGGTTTGAACTTCCCGGGTCTCTCTCCATGATTATTCAACTCCTCCTTTTATTACACTGCTCTGAGACTTCCCCATTATGTAGCTGTAGGCCTTTCTTGATGACAGACTCACACTCTTTATGACTCCTTTCAACTTCCTCATCACAGTCAGGCAAACTGTTATCTTCACTGTTTCCTAAGGCTTTCCTCGTCTCAGTGTCAGGCAAGCCTTCCTCTTCCTCAGATATGTTACAATAGCAAACAGTGATTGTATCAATATGGTTTTCCTTAAGCCCTGATGGTATGAGGGGCTCATATGACAGGGGGTTAGGGAGTTCCTTGATGGAACGGGTGTCCTTGTCCCCAAGAGAGGAGCCTCTCACGTTGAGGTCCCCATACCACCACCCCTAAAGGGAACGTTGTGTAGTGGGCTCACCTCACTAGCCTCACAAGAAGGGCTCCAGTCTTGGGAGAAGAGACAAGATCCTGCGATTTGTCACATGCTCCTCCGGACACAATGTGCACAATCCAAACACACTCAGAATGTTGACATACACAGACCCCAGTTTCTTCTGGTTCTACAGGCACCAACGGAAGAGCACAACCGCTATCCTATCCCTCTTCACTCACTAACCTCACGAACCGACTTTCTTACAGAGCCACGTGAGTGCCTGAAGACAATGCAAATGTTAATGGTGCGTGGTATGAGTCAATTTAGCATAATATTACATGACTACGCACAGCATATGCACTCACCCCCACTGCGTACACACCCCAACATATACTTAAGCTAGTAAATACATCATTCCAGCGACAATATCCAGCCAACATTATCATGACCACATACAACTAGGGCACTCACCCCCCTGCATACACATTAACTTACATTACATTTCCTTGTACCTTGTCTTACCTGCGCCTCCTCTCGTTTTCGTTCTTGCTCGTTATTGGCTCCTAAACTCTGCAATCTTCTCCCCCTTTCTTCAAGTTTTATTTCCTCTCTGTGTCTCTTTAAATCTCCTTTGAAACTCCATCTTCTGTCTCCTTCATTCATCATGATTCATTATTGACCTTTATGCAATGTTTTTGTAAAGCGCTTAGGCGTCAAGTGCTATAAAAGGTAAATTAAAATACAAATTCAAACTCCTCAACCGAACATAACACCCATGTGATCCCACATATGAGAAGCAATCCAGGCCGGAATGCTAAGCAATTCTCTGCTGGCAAGAATACGAAGAGCAAACCCAGATTTGGGTGTCTGCCTCCTTTGGCGCCATCAGTAAAGTGCTGCTGTATCTCTAGGCACAGGCCGCAACGAGTGCATATCTAGATTTCCCTTCTCACTTAATTAGCTAACAATGTGACAAGTCAAAAGCAAACACAGCATTTTCCATGGGTAGACATCCACTCAGGGGGACCTCAATCATGTGCTCGCTCTGTGTGCCATAACAGAGGCGATTTGCATTTACATTTCACTTGGATCCTTCCCATAAGTGCAGTCCAGCAAGAGATGCCAGGCAAACATACTAGCCTCTACACCAGGAACCTGTTTCTGACTTGTTGGGTGTTTTCAGTGAGTGCGTCTTAGGTGCAGCTATCACTCTAGGCCAGGGGTCTGCCACCTTTGGATCTCCAGATGTTTTGGACTACAACAATCACTATCCCTAGCAAGCATAGTCAATGGCGAGGCATCATGGGAGTTGTAGTCCAAACCACCTGGAGAGTTACAAGTTGCAGAGACCTGCTCTGGGTCCAGAGACAAAAGGCTCTACAAATGAATTGCACTTTGAATCCTGCAGCAAGGCAGACACCGCCTTTCATCCTTCTAAGGTCGATTAATGCAGTACCATTTAAAACGGTCTAATAGTGACACCTGTTGTTAGAGCATGTAGAGGCTGGTGGAGTCTGGCATGAAGCACTGTTTAAGAGCAGAATATGTAAGTGCACTAGGGATGCAAAATGTGATAAGAAATTACTGCAAAATGGTAGTTGTTCACTCCCTCAAGAAATCACGCTTGTGTAGCCTAGCTGTTTAAATTCAAGCTGCTGTTTTGGAGCACACCCTTCCTTCAGGCTCTCCATACATTGTCAAGCATCTTGCCACATTTCCTCTTTCCAAACAGTCCAGGGCATGGCTGTGTGTGCCGCAGCGGGTTGCTGGAATCTTCTTTTCCACTTCTTCTGTGGCTCACTAACATTCCATTAACACAACATAATACATCTAAAATGACATACTGTAGGCCATATCATGACATACTTCCTGTAGGCCATATCATGACAAACTATAAGCCATATCATGAGATACTATAACACGAAGAAACACAGCAAAGGAATGAAATGGGCTGACCAGAGGGGGTTGCAAACGTCCATGCTTTCACTTCAAGGAGGGCGTCTCTGTCACTTAGAGGTCGCAGATATTCGTCCTATTTTGTGAGCCACGATTTGTAGGAGGCCCCCATGAGGACTAAGATCCATAGGTCACCCATATATATCATATATATATATATATATATATATATATATATATATATATATATATATATATACACACGTGACCCGTATGTGTCTGAAGGTGTCAGTGAGAAACGTATGTGTCCTCAGACCCAGAAGAGACCTGCGCTCCTTACAATACGCATGAGACCCCATGTGTGGCGAGACATGGAAGAGGCTCGTACACGATATCACTGTCATAGCTCACACGTGCATTCAATCAAGCCCTGTCTGAACTGGTTCTAAAACGGACAAAGGTAATTTAAATTCTGTCGACGACTTCCTGACAAACAAACAGGAACGGCATCAGGGCCTTTCAACTGTTCCAAAACATTAAGTGTCATCCCCAATAGGCAGAATTACCTGAGACCCCCGAACAGTGCTGAAAAGGTAGTAATGGTTGTTCAGTTTGACTCACATAGGAAAAGGTGCTTTTCATGGATGTTTATAACTCGAGGATAGCTTGAAACAGTCGAGTGTCGGGACTATTTTGACTGAGATGGCCCAATTGGGGCACTGACTTATGCAGGAGTGTCATGAAGCCCGAACACACACACATAGTGATCACAGTTTAGGATAATGGGGTGGCACCTGGGGTGGCCAATCAGATGTCAGGGCTAGCACGTGCCAATCCCTGGACACGCCTATGGTTTGAAAGGCAGGTGTGTTGGTGGTGTGTCAAATGTACACGCGCGTCCCATAAACCGAATGCCGAAGTGCAGCGCGATAGCCACTGGATGGATCAACACCAAAGTAAGACAGAACGAGATTGATGCAACTTGCACCCCTTTCTTGCTGCGGCCAAAATGTGGCCAACATTCTTTTAAAACAAAAATATGGAGCTACATTTCCGTTGGGTTTGCAGACAGCTAACAAGCCCAAAGTAGGATCAGAAAGCATGAATGTGATTGGTGGATCCCAGACCAAAAACGTTTAGTCTGGGAGCTGTTTTGTGTTTGTGAACATGGATGTCATGTTTGAACTAAACACTGCAAAATCTTTAATAAGGGTTTGGGTACATGATCCCGGGAGCTCCAAATTAAAACCACTGGAAACCGGTTGGTACTCGTTGCAACCACTGAGACTCCATGGCTATGCCAGAGAAGGCAGACATTGGTTGCAAGCCACACCATGAGCACAGTGCCAGTGGGCACAAAAGGTAAATGCGCTGAGCTGCATACAGTACCCCCCGGGTATGGCTACAAGCATAGGCCCAACGGTTATTGCGGGTAGGGACCCTGTGCCTGGGGCGTGGCCTCAGACCTAGGGGAATGTGATGCACACAGTGGCTAATGGCCATGACTCTAGACCATGTCCACCGGTCACTGAATGTAGGGTCACTCTGCCTGTGGCGTGGCAGCAAGCCATTCTCTGGGCACAGGACCAACTGGGCAATGCCACAGCCCATACCCAACTGACGCTGCAGGTAGGCCACTGTTTTCAGGACATGGACACATACCCTGGATACCAGGCACTGCTGGTTGGATTGGTGTGCCTTAGACATGGACAGGGCCATTCCCAATCAGAACTTCATGTAGGGCCAGTGTGCTCATAGTTCCAACTGGGCATACCCTCAGGCCATGGTGTCTATTTTGGATTTGTGAGCCTGGATGTGAGTTAGCAAACCTCCCACTGTAAAATCTTATAGCAACCTGGATACATGAACCCCGGGGCCAGCAAATTCCAGCCCTTAGTACCACTCGGGCACCAATTTCCATCCAATGGTACCCCACGGTAGGCTATGCCTGGAGCACTGAGCCAATTGGAACTGCTGGTAGACTATGCCTGGGAAGAGTGTCCGCAATGCATGGTGACAGAGTTTGCGCCATGAGTACTGGTAATTGGGTCACTGTGCCATGGGCATCGCTTAATGCCTAAGGCCATGCAACATGCACAGTTACTGCTGGACATGGGCAGAGACCATGTCCTTCGGACACTGAACATAAGAGCACAGTCCATACCCAGCAGACACTGAAGGTAGCCGCACTGTGTCCAGGGCATAACCAAAGGCCACAACGTATAGGCACTGCAGGTGTGTTCCCTGTGTCTGAGTCATGGACAGCCAGTACCTAAGCTCAGAAACAGGCCGTGCCTAGCAAGCAGGCACCGCAGGTAGGGTAACTGTGCCCCGCAAATGGACATGGACACAGTGCCCGGTGAGTATGGCCGTAGGCAATCATAGTGATGCAGTTGCAAGCACAGTCACTGTGACCCGGACAAGAACACAGTGTGTGCACTACAGAACACGTGCCTGTAGAGCTAGTTACGGGATATTGTTTAAAATAAATCCCTCTGAAAAAAACCTTGTGAAGTTATCATCCGCTGCTATAGTAACCCAATCAGCTACATTAAAAGGGTGAAGAAAATGGGCATGTATTGTCATTAAGCATGTGTACTGTGGAGGGGGTATGGGTGCATGGCTTTTCCTGCATGGCAGATGCAGCGGGTATTGAATCAGGCTGTCCTCTATTTATTTATTTATTTATTACATTTGTATAGCGCACAAATAGCCCGTGGGCATTGAGGCCCTGTTACTTGCAAGGAACTTAGTTACAGGGAGGGTACAGCAGGTAAATGCATTAGAAAGTCTTAGTACATTGATACATGCATGGTACATAGTTGAAAGAGTACAAATTACACAATACATTTGAGGTCATTCAGGCTGGGTTGATGATTGTGGCACATATTTATGGGAAGAGCACAGCTTTTATGGCTTTGCGGAAAGCCATGAGGGATACTTCTCCTCGGAGGGTAGGAGATAGAGCCTTCCAGTGTGAAGGTGCAAGGTAGAGGAAGCTAGAGCCACCTGCTCTCGTTCTTTTTACCAAGGGTACACTAGGCATGTTGGCGTAGGGTGATCTCTTTGGTCTTATTGAGGTGGAGGGGTGGATCCTTTGGGAAAGGTATTCTGGTGCGGTGTGGTGGATGCACTTGTGGGTCAGCGTCAGAGCCTTAAGTAAGTCTCTATAAGTGTTGCAGGGGCATAGCTTCAGGCATGGTGGTCACAGGTCATGGTCTTTGGCCATTGAGGCTGGTGGGACCTCGGGCAGGTCATGATACTTTTGTAAGGGTCATTTGGACAAGGCATGGCCATAAAGCAGCCCAAGTACACAATGTTCACAGGGCATGGTGGCAAGCCATGCCCCCTGGGTATGAAGGGTACGCGTATTGTTCCTGGGTCCAAGGAAGTCCCTTTACACACTACACGCAGAGCATAACTGTATGCGTTTCTTCAGTCTGAGATTGCTGATGTCATATGTGCTGTCATCAGTGATATCATCTATGATGTCATGGAAGCCGTCACGAGCAATGCATGGAAGGGTGTTTCATGGTGGCCTTGGCAACCATAAATGGGAAATGTCAGTCGTTTTAAAGTTTTGTACTGAAAGCATAATGTTACTTCACTTGAAGTTTCCTTTTTTTCCTGGAAATTATTATTTGCGTGCATATGTGTGTGTGGTGAAGACTATTCATAAACAGGCATGATCTCACAACAAAGCACCCCCCCCACTCCCGCATCTACCCATTAGCTCCTCCCCCAGAAATCCTAAAATAGTTTCAGATGTTGCTCTATGTCCGGCACTCAAGCAACTGTGTTCGCAAAGGCTCAATCTGGACCCGAGCAGCAGCGAGAGAGGCTCTGGAAGGCGTTCAAGACAAATACAGCCCCCATCAGCGTGTCTAAGAATACTTCTGAGGCTCCACAACTGGAAGTCATATTTTATACACAGTGCAATTTCTGGATGTCTTTGACTTCCTGGCTTCTATTCTTGGAAGTTGTCTTGGATTTTTCTGGGATATAAAATATGCAAAAGGGGCACTGGCTGTGGAGTAGACTTGAGTTTTATGCCTCATACCAGTGGTGGTTCATTGGCTCCCTTGTTTGTGATAAGGTTAGCTTCCTTTACACACACACACGCGCACGCACACACACACACTCTCTATTTCTCTCTGTTTCTCTCTCCCTCTCTCTCTCTGTTTCTCTCTGTTTCTCTGTTTCTCCCCCTCTCTCTTACTCAGAGCTCCTTTCGCTTACGCTGTTTGCACATCACATTTCCGGTGGTGGCACTTAAACTGCTGTGTGGTACGCATCCTCGTCCCCAAAACCGAGGAAAGGGGTGCTTTTTATGTGTAAAACACAGGGGTCTGCCTCCTTGAAATATTAAAAAAGGGTTGTTTCTTGCATAATGCAGGGTGGCACTAATGAGGGCTTTGAAGTAAGAAAGCCAAGCTATAGTAAAAGCCAAAGATGGGCCTTACAGTCCGCCCCCACCCCCGAGTCATTCCCCAAGTTATTTTCTTTGATGTCTTTTATTGTTGGGCTGCGGCAGACACGTGTGAATTGGAGAGTGCTAGACGCCCCTTTCCGTAACAAGTCACCGCTCACCGGGAAGGGCCATGAGTATTCCAAAGCACAGCATTCTTCTTCTTCTTGTTAGGGTGACCCCAGAAACCCAGAGCCGGCGATTTCCATCTAACTAGATGATGTTTGCCAAAATATGCACCAATCAGTCAACCATCCCCACTAGATCTCTTCCAACTTCCCTGTCTCCCGCACAAACTGAAGCAGGAACCTACACTGTTTTTCCTCCACCCCTCTTTTCCAACAGAACAGATCAGGTAACCCCCGCACAACCACCCCAAAGCCACTCATCCGAACTCTGAGCAATTCCCTCTTAACATGAAACCTCACACAATCCAACATATAATGAGACACTGTCTCCGGGCACGCGCAAGCCTTACACGCCGCCGATGCAACTCTACCCAACAAACACTTCCACACCGCCAATCTCACATGACCCACCCTAAGGCGATTCAAAATAGTGTCCTCCATTCGTGCCAATGCTACATCCCCTCAAACGCCCGAACCCTCACCTCCCTGCACACTGCATACAACTGCCGCCCCTTCTAACTCATATCCCACCGATCCTGTCACATATCCTTAATCTTGCCACGCACCATCACCTGTACCTCAGCCACACTCAATGGGACTTCCGCGTGCCTATTCTCCACAGTAAACACCTGCATCACATAAGCCTGAAACACTGTAATGCCTGCACACTTGCACATTGTATTCAGGAGGTTCTTATGTAAAACAATTCTGTGCTGTGAAGATAAGTGGGGCACTACACAGAGATGTCTTGTTGTCTTGTGCAGGTAAGACATTTTCAAGTATTAGGGTGTTGTCATTGTTTTACAGACTCTGATTTCAGGAATAAGGGGTGTTTAAAATGAATGTTGAAAACAAGGAAATCAGGTGTTTTAAAAGCATGGAGACGAGCATGGGTAAAACTTTAAACTGAGAGCGCCACCAGCGGGATCACATTTCTCTTGCACTTCAACAGGGAAAGCAAAAGGCAGAGGAGAGGAGTTTATCAATCCATTGGGACATTCCCTGGCCGAATGGGGCCTCTCCACTGATGTGCTCCACTGATCAGCAAATGAAACCTCACGTTTGCCCCCATTTGGCCAACCAAGGGCAACCAAGGGTGAGCCATCCTTGCCCAGAGATGCTGGCTAAAGGCCTGCACGCACACGGCCCTTGCACCCCAATGGAGCGACTGATATCAGGGCCATTCTATAATAATAATTATAATAATTTAGCATTTATATAGCGCTACGAACCCTCAGGTATCTAACCTGACATCTGAAACCCGAGGCTGTCCGAATCAGTGTGCATGGCTCAATGTTACAAACATTATAAGCTTAGCCTGAGTGTTATGAAAAATGAAATGATCACCAAGCCCATTAATTCTTCAAGCTTGGGAGCATTTCATGACATACATGTTTGAAATATGAAGATCTGTGGTCATTCTTACGTTCCTTTGATTTTAGAAAAGCTGGCTGGAACTCTTTCCCCTTCTCATAGGGTTATTTTGAGTGTACCAAAGTGTCCGTCATGGAATGCTGATCTCCCATCTATGCTTGGATCATGTGCTTGGCTCAGGGAGACACATGTAGCATTCTTATTAAGACTGAAATATATACTGGAAATGATAATTTCAAATTAACATTGTAAAATAATCCAATTTAAAATGTAAATGCAATTATTCAATTGCCCTTTTGATAGCAACTTTTGCACAAAAACACACAGTTCCCAAACATATTTGCTTATTTTCTCTGTTCGTGCAGCTATCAGCAACGGCTGGCGTGGCTCCAGCCAACAATGTGACTCTCACACAGAAAGAGACAACGGCGTAGGGTGAGAGGAGAGCAAGAGAAAGAGAGAGAGAGAAAGAGAGAGGGAGAGCGCTAGATCGCACAATGATGCGCTACTGTTTAGTTCATTTATTTACTGATTTGTAAAGTGTTTCCCACGTCAGCCACTTACGAGCAGCTTGGGGAAGCGCACACAAGGAAGGCTGAAGTGCAGAATGAACCATCTGAAGGGCAGGTAGGGCCGCAGAGAGCTAGATAGCGCTGTGTTTGTACGGCAACCCGCTTAGGTGATCCCCCAGGTGTCAGATTCATTAACAAGGAAAGATTTGGGTGGGAAGGACCACGCCTGGCAGTGCAGGCAAGTGGTGGGGGCATCTAAAGCAGCTGACTGGTAAGAATCTATAGGGCCAATGCAGTCAGGTTGAGGTCACTGTAAGTGGAACAGAAGAGACACATCTTCAGGCCGTTCCACAAGTTCCCACAGCCCTCCTCTGTCCAAAGCTGCAACAGACACGTATCCCTCAGTATGCCAAGGTCTACCAAAGTGGTGCTCAATGTTGGTGAGCGGCATCGAAGGAAAGCTGAGCCTGGCCAATCTCGGGCATTCAGGAGGTGATCAGGGTGTGGAAAACCCTCAAAAGGAATCATAGTGTGTGGTGACTCAAGACTTTGTGGACAATGCAGAGGGTCTTGAAATGAGAACTTTGACTTTGCAGTCGCCAGCCTGATGCCTCTAATGACGTGGTCATGGTAGATCAGGGCAAATTTGAGAGTGGCATCGTGGCTTTGCACTTTTAAAATGGTGTCTTCTTCAGTGGAGCCCTGTTTTACGGATATTGCAGTTGGTATTAATATTCCAGGATGGATTTTAATAGCACAGAGACCAGAGAAAATGTGTGAGTGTGTTGCAAAAAGTGGAGGGAGGGGAGGGGCATCTCAGCAGGCACACAAGAGTGATCTAATTTCCAAAAGTATGTTCCCATGAGAAATAACCTGTCGAACAAGCGCACCAAAGTTTTGAGCAGTCAGGATACATTTTGGCAGTGGATTCAGTGAGTCAGGATAGACACTATAAGAGGTGAGGTAGTCATTGGGGCTCATTGACAGGATTTCTTTCTCATGCTCAATTGCATTTCTCTGAATCTTATAGTGAACCTATATTATGCAGTGACCTGTGTGCTAAAAGGACACTGTCATTAATTTATTTTAAACCATTGAAGCCATTACCAGAGACCCCCTGGACCACACTATACGTCTTGTAAAACATGGCAAATAGTCCCAAGCAATAGCCCTCTAGTTGCCTCATGGGGGTCAATAATAGATTCAACAGATCAGTGCCGCACACTTTCCTCAGCAGTTTTGACATTTAATTGATCCTGAACGGTGGGGTGGAACGGTATCTCAAGTCATGTACAGTATTTGAAGTCATGGGCTCAGCAGGCAGAGTGATGAATGTGAAGTCATCACAGAATTCCAGCCTAAAGTCTAAAGGGTGTCAAGGGAATGTGGTGACTCGGTTAGGAGAGACATGGTATTCATCCTCTTCTGAGCATGAGATTTTCCTAATGCCTCAGTATTTAAGGGCATGTTGTCATAGTAGGAGCCTACCCTGCCGGGCTTACCCAAGATGCCAAGCATGAGATCCATTTTTGTAACCATAAAAATGACTATAAGGGAAAGTGAGTTAATACAACTACTTTTAGTAGTCATGATTCTACAGTGTGTTTGGATTATACATCTGAAAAGAAAACCATTACTCCCTTTAAAATCTACCCTTAAAAATACATCTTTAGGGCCTGCCTCTCACCTCTGTCATACTGGAAGCAAATCAGCAAGACTCTGTGCATAGCAATAGGTATCGTCCCAATACCACACCGAAGATATAATAGACGTTATGCACTCAGACAACCGTATCGAATATATCCTTGCACTGAAGTGGTGGAAGGATGTCGGCGTACACCATTAGAGATAGAAGAGCTGTAAGTGCAGACAGATGAGTGAAATGACGTCATAAGGGAAAGACAGGATGATGCACAGAAACAATATAACAATACTTCAAGAATGAAGGTGTAATCCAAGTAACAAAGTAATCAAAAGTAAAGAGATGAAGAAATCATGTACGCTGAGTAGATAAGTGAGATGAAGCTCAACAAATGTATATATGCAGAAACGCAAGGTAGATGAGTTACATAGAAGCTTGCTGCAGTAGAAACTATAACGTGAGGAAAGCATACATGATGAACAGGTGGATGTCACTTCATGTCAAAACGACCTCAGAGACAAACCAAGGCTGCAGATCAGAAATGCTGCAGAAAACAGCTTCCTGCAAGGAACAAAGAATATCTGTTTACAACCTCCATGGATTGTTTTACGACTTATGGGAGGGTGATATGTAATTTAGCCTGAATTATGGGGTTGAGTGTTATCTCAAGTCATGTGCAGTATTTGAAGTCATGGGTTCATCAGGCAGGCATATACATAATGCAATCACAGTGAAACATATTCAGACAATGAGCAGAATTCACAATTAAGAACAGAGAATTATGTTTAGTTTGGATACCTGGGCTGTGTACCACTCTTATCGTTCTTATGGAACACGCGAGTGGATTGCGTAAACAATATATCTGGGATGCACTCCAAACAATCTGGGAAGTGTTTCAAGGGTCTCAGTTTGCTATAGTAAACAAAAGTAAAGTTTCTTGTTAACAACAACAATAAGTAAGGAACTGCAATGAAGAACTACAATGTTTTTGGCAAAGCCGGATATGAGGGAAATAGCTGTAGTGCGATAAGTAAGCAACTCTCAACTGGGTGAAAGGTGGAGGCAATGTACTGTCGCCCTTGCTTTAGACATAAACAAGCAACTTGTTCCTGCTAATAGTGAGGCATGTCCTAAGCAGCAAATTGCTCCTGCTAATCACTGACAGTGAAGTATGACATAAGCAGCATCTTATTCTTGCCGATAGTGAGGCAGGATGCTCTGATGCTATAAAAAGGCTGCATTCGTGCAGGTCTAGGGACCTGTTCTGAATAGGCTGGAAGAGACAGGAGACAGACACAGGCTGGGTGAACCGGCCAGAGAGAAGCACTTGAGCCTCTCTTTCTTATATAGAGGGGAGTGGAAAGTATCTTTTCCTTGCCCGATTTTGAAGCCACTAAATTAGATTTTGGCCTTTTTGAGACTTGTTATATTCTATTTTGATATTAACTTCTACTGGAGCTGCATGCAGATCACCACCTATTCACAATTGACTATTTCTGACACGTTGGGCAACTCCAAAGGACACTGAAACTATTTAAAGCTTGTTTTCCTATTTTGGCTGCTTTTGCTATCCATGATGATTCCAATAGGTGGTTTTTGGATTCAATATTTTTGGAATTCTCTTGTATTGGGCAGATCATAGGCATCCGGGCATCCCGCCTTCACCTCTCATCTACCTACCTTCTAAGGATAGCAGTGAGTATGAACACCTAGTTTACCCATCTTTAATATCACATTGGGAAAGAGGGGAGGTATTGAGGGGTAGGTCTTTCTATGAGGTTGCGTAGCAAGTTCTATTGAGATAGGCAGTTGCTATTGAAATGGCTATCATGCTTCTGAAATGATTGATTGGTTTTGAGTAGACAGGCAAAACACAATGATAGCTGCACATTCATTAATATCCTTTTGCATATTAAGTGTGTTACCTATAGTGACTATAATGGTAGCAATATTTCTTTATTATTTATCGCTCATAATTAAACCTTTTACACTATACGTGAGAGTGTAAGAGCATTCATTGAGTGTTCATTACTGAGAATCTTGTCAGAAGTATTTGAACATGAGCATAATGCGTGGGGCATCTACTTGAAGTACTTCATATTGATCTGATATATATGGTGCATGTTTTAATACAAATGGGTTGGTGGAAGGTTTGAACAGTAGACCATCAATAAAATATATGTGACATTAGCAAACCACTCCTGTATTGATGACAGAGAATGGCTGCCCACTGAAGAGGCTTATTGCCTATTCTCTGTACTGATGCACAGTGATGGGTCTATGCTTTTCTCTCTATTCCTACCACAGCCCCTGCTGGGGGGTGTAGTACAATCCCCTGGGGTGGAGGAAAGGCTCTGTGTGATAGAAATGATACAAATCCTGTCAGTTTGAGGCCCTTTCTGCTGTTACAATGTATCAATAATGGTCTTGAGTTGACTATAGGAAAGATTTTTTTAACTCTAAAGTGCAATTATACAATTCTAATATTGTCTAATTCACAGACAGCACATGTGTAATGCTATTTTGCAATGGTAAGCTGTCCCTCTATCCACTGGTGTTTCTTTATTTCTATCATACTTCTATTTTCTTTTTATTTCCTTATTTCTTTTTCACAATTTTGTTCTTGTTTTTCCTATTTAATGTTCTTTTTATACTTCCATCCTTTATTCCTTTGCATCTCTCCTTCTTTTGCTATTCTTCCGATCTCTTACCTTCTCATTCCATCGGTCTATGTCTTGTATTCCTTCCTTCCTTCCTTCCTTCCTTCCTTCCTTCCTTCCTTCCTTCCTTCCTTCCTTCCTTCCTTCCTTCCTTCCTTCCTTCCTTCCTTCCTTCCTTCCTTCCTTCCTTCCTTCCTTCCTTCCTTCCTTCCTTCCTTCCTTCCTTCCTTCCTTCCTTCCTTCCTTCCTTCCTTCCTTCCTCCCTCCCTTCCTTCCTTCCTTCCTTCCTTCTCGCATCCACATATGAAGTGCTTGTTTGTACATGTTATCTATGCGGTTACTGGCCATAGGCTCCACATGCTTATCTTATTAATGACTGCCCCAAGTCTCTGCCCCAGCTCTACATTCCAATCGCATACTCCTCCACCTCGTGGGCTACTTCAACCATACATAAAACAACAGATGTCCACAACCTTGTGGATCTCTCCCGTCCCCTGCAAGCCCAATTTCTATTATATAGACAATCCAATTGTAGTTGCTTAATTTAGTTAATTTGAAGTTGAAAAATAACATTCATACTCAAGTTGTCTTGTAATTGTTTGGTAAAAAAATGATCAAGTATTTATACTGTATCAAATGTTCATCAATAAGTTCATCAATATGTTACTGCTTCAAGCTTCCCTGTCCTGGTGGCTCAACTTTGGAACTCCATACCTGACTCATTAAGAGCACTACCTTCACACCCTACCTTCAAGACCAATGTCAAACGATGGTTACACACAAATGACCACTGACGATCCTATATGTACACCTCCTGCCTCCCATGACTTCTTTTAACATTGTATATATACCTATCCTGTACCTTTTCACCCATGTTTGTAACCATATAATTTCCTCACTGGAATGCTTCCCACCTATGTACAATCAACCACGTTTATGTATACTTGTACTTGATGTCATACCACCACGCATACTGCAACCATGTATATGTAACTATGTAAATCTTTCAAGTGCCCAGATGCTTAACGGCCCGGTGCGCTCCACAAATAAATAAACAAACAAACTGTTTTTTGATGCATGAATATTCATTTTACAATACATTTCCAACATAACATTTAATTTCTCAAAACATGTATATGTTTTCACAATTGAGTAGACAATTTTAAGTCTTGAATACGAAGTGATATTGCATTCGATAACAACTCTACAGGTCAATATCATATAAAGTGTCAATCCTTGTCTTGTATCTCTACGTGTTTCGGGGTATGCTTATCCCCTTCTTCAGGAGTTGTCTACTCTCTTCTCAATTTCAGTTTTCCAATCTACAGTAAGTAATAATAGTTTCAGTTATTCTTATCGTGATTCACATTCATCTTAAATAAATTTGTTTTCTCTGTCATCTGTGTTCCTTCCTGCTCGGGGGAATACTTTCTTAAGCAGGCCTAAAAAATGCTTCCTACAAAAATCAAAAACGTTACGATGTAAAGTTGCTCATCTAACTTCCAAAGAAATTCCAGCTAATAACATCCTGATCACGGGTATTAAAATCTATCGATAGGTATATATTTATTTCCTTTGATTACCTGGTCGCTGTCCTAGGGAAATCCACTGTTTCCATTCCCAAATATCCTTTCTTGTTAAACTTCTTTGTCAATTGCCCAAATGGTGAGGCCTGGGTGGTTGTGTATAACAACTGGTGTTGTCTATTCAAGAGGCTTACTGACGGTATAAGCCCATCTGGTGTCTCTCCTGTGCCTCCTATGGATTTAATCAGGAAGCTGTGTGTTATGATGCTGTGTGTTTTTGTAGTTACACAATGGATGAAAATACTCCATTATAACTTATAGATCTTCATTAGATTAAGGTTCTTACTTTAATGGGGCATCTAGTATATACTCCAGATGGAATGTGCTTAGGTTTAGGGGTCCTGTCCAAGGATGTTCTTCATAGAAGTGTTCTGCAGAATGTAAGAAAATATCTGTGTCACCAGTGCATTTTTTTGATTGATATGAGAAATCCACAGTACTTGTCTCTACTTAGTGCTCCCTCCCGTTGTGGGGCACTTTATATAGTGATCTGGTTGCCCAGAAAGCTGGGGAGGCCAATTCTTACCTACTATCTTTCTCTACTGTTCACGTTCTCCCCAAATGGTCCAGTGTTAGGTTTCCCGGAGCTGCAGCGAAAAAACAAGGCTACGAAATGGCCGCCATTTTGAAGTGGGAGAATGTAAGAAAATACCCCCACCAATCCCCTCACGCCCCTGGCCTAGAGGATCGCGGCCCAGACATCTGCCACGAGAGGAGTTTGCCTATCTACCAGACGACCAAATACCCTGGTACAGGAACATACGGATGTGCCCACCAGCCTGCCCACCAGCCTGCCCTGCTCATGCCGACGCATGCGGCATGGATGGACTCGACTGAACCATTCAACAGTAAATGAACACATCGTTAGAGATGCCATGAAGACCTAGCCAACGGTCAGCACACCCGTGCAAACATGCACACTGGACACTCCCACACCAATCCACACGAAGAACATATCCAGTGCTATGACGTAGGTGACGGGCACACCCACTGACGCGCATCTTTATTATTTTCACATAGCTTTTTCAAAATGCAGAAACGCAAGACGCACAACAAACTCATTTAAAATGCTTGCTGACGCTTCTCCTAACCCATACATTGCAATGAGAAATATAACGAAGACATGATACTGGGGATAAGGCAACATGACACCGTAACTTAAAGCGCCGTGCATCAAACATCCCCACCTATGCACCAGGTCCAAGTAGGCTGCAAGCAAGAGCCTCCATGAACATTGAACGAGCAAGAGTACAATTGCTGACAGTCAAGGGCACAATGTTGCAAACTCGCATGCCACAAGCCAAAGCCAAGGCCACACCTGCAAACTAAGCCAGGCACACAGTGGAAAATGCAATATTAAATGTGCAGAATTCTGCCTCAACCACGGCCTCCCCTCACGTGACCAAGCCGAACCTGACAGGATGCCAGGCCCAGGGAGGAGGGAGGCGCCTGGATTCCACGTTTTGAGACACAGGCAGCAACAATTAAGCGATTCAATGGACATCTGCGGCAGTGGGAGTAGTCTGCCCTCCAGCATATGAACAAATCTTCGCATTGTCTGCACATACCCATAGTTATACATTGTTGCAAATGACAGGTGCACCGCGAGCTGTGAACAACGATGGTCCCAGACTGGGGGGGCTCGCGAGTAGACCAATCAGAACATGGGGTTCTTATCACTGACGACATTAACATTAGCCAATCCTCAGGGGTCTCCATGTAACAATTTTCATGTATCTAATTGAAGGGACAACCCAAGTATACCACCTGACTGACCCTCAACCACTAATAACGTTCTCCATACGTATGCTATACTAACCCTACCACTCGAGGAACCAATCCAGAGTGGCGATAGGTTTTTTGCTAACTTTCCCAGGTGACGCAAGTAGCGCGTCATACTAAAGTAAAAAGGGCCTGCGAGCCCCACAAATTGAGTGTGTGTGTCAGGACGGACGCGTACGATCCTTGACCCATCCCTGCCGTTTGCTTAATAAACAGCAGAATCACCTTGCTTCTTGCGTGTGCCTCATACTCATTTTTGGGATACGCGGGAGGAGTTGGGGCCTCCCTGCCCGGGGGTCTGCAGACGGCCAGTAGACCCCGGCAGAATTTCCCCCCGACAAGTTGGAGGCACTGCTGAGATCTGTTTAAGATCTGCTTTTATTTTATTTTTCCGATTGCTCCCGTTGCGAGGAGGCCCGGCGGCGCGACCCCCTCTGCCGCTGCCCCCTTTTGAGGATGACAGGACCATCGCGGAACTGCGAGACGACCGGACAGCGCAATCCGGATATTGGCCTTCGGGAGCCGGTTGAGAAGTATCCCGCCCGCGGTTGGCGAGTGTCCAGACGTGGTCCAGACGAGGGGAGGTGGCGAGCCGCTTGGAGGGGTGCACGCAGTCGAGCGGCCCCGCATCAAGAGAACTTGGTGAGTATGCCACGCACAACAAGCAATGTGAAATTGTGAGGGAGGGGGGAGGAATAGAATACGGGAGGAGGGAGGTGTTACACAGGTGCGCGGCGAAGGTTTGATAAACTAGTGTTGAGGGTGAAGCGAATGGTAGCTGGACAAGTGCGAGAGCAGTCCGCTACATTACGGAAGAGGAGGGGGCGGAGCACGAAAACATCACGTGCGGCCGCCCGTAGACACTGATTGGCCTAGGTCGCGACGACGTGTAAGGGTGTGTGTGAGTGCGGTTTCCTACGATTTGGTGATTATTGATCAATGAGTAGATGAGGATCCCTATTGATCGAGCAGGAAACTCGATAGATAGATGACGTTTCCCTGTAGGTGGTAGCTAGCTGGTTGCCTAATACGGAAGATAATTGGCTGGTTAAGCCCTCCTGTCGAGGGGCGTATCACACGCGAGGCGACGCAGTGTGCGCAGTCCGATTATATTGTTGATTACCTTGTTCCAGGCGTGACAAGAAGACAGCTGTGGGGTTAACAGGGGTAGATTACAAGCGTATTTTGAACTTTTAGAAACATGTGAAGAACTTACCTATAGTTTTGGAGGAGATCGGTGACGTCACCAGTAGGGCTTTCATAGGATATCTCGAACAACAAGGCATTTTTTGGGAGAGTGGTGGGGAAGAGAATTATGGTAAGGGAGTGGAGACGGAGATAAACGGTAACGAGTAGATTGGGGAAGGGTAAAAAGGGGGACGTGGATGAGCACGAAGAGCGCCGACCACGGCAAGTGAAGAAAGAGGAGGTGGGGTATAAGGGAGTGGGACGGCTGTACAAGAACGTCACACGGGGCACGCAGCCGCAGGGGGCTACATGCGCCTCGGCCGCAGGGGGTCGTAAAGGTGTTCGGTAAAGGAAGAAAAGAAAGAAAAGAGTATACAAATGCAAATGCTATATTTTACTATTTTTCCTTAGCGGACAATCGCAAGTCCCCAAAATTACGGGGCCAGGTAAAGATCTAAGATTGTATAGCGTACACTGTTAGCAAGATAACCGCTACCAGATAGGGGTAGGATAAAAGGTGAAGTGCTACTATGTCATACAGGACAGGATCGGGAGGGTGGGGGAACACCCTCACTACCCCGCTGCAGCACATATGTAAAACACTGTCACCCCATAGGGAGAAACTGATCAAATACAGCATAGAATGGACATAGGGGACGGACAACAAAATGACGACACCATGGCCGCCTAATGGCTGTTTCGACCGTTATACCCAACATTCTCTATTAACCCATCTGCATAACACATACCAGGGGAAGAAGTTGGCACACCACGTGGAGGTGTTTAACTTATGGAGGATGTTCCAAGGGTCCCGACCAGGACCAAACGGAATGTTCATTGTGGGGGAAACAACGGAAGAAAAGGAGATTAAGGAGGAAGGAGAGAATGGGGAAAAAGAGAGTGAAGGCACACAGAACACGGGGAACGGACAATAGGGAGGAGAAAAGAGTAACAACTCAAACGAAAATGAAATAAAAAAGGAACAGAGCGACGATATACCCCTAGCGAAGTTAGTGAAAACGGAGGGAGGGGGGTTGTATCCTTTAAGAGAACTAGGAGAAATAGCAAGAGAACAATTAAGGGCGGCTGAGGGGTACTCGAACCCAGCATACAGCCCGCCACCATATACAGCTACAGGTGGCCACACGGGAGGGGAGCGGACTAGCACGACGGGATCAGCTCATAGGAAGATGCCCGCAGGGGAAGGGAGGACTGGAGAAGAGCAGATTGCGGAAATAGGAGATGATGAATGGGTAGCTGCGCAGGTACTATTAAAATTACGAGGTTCATTAACAGGAGAAGAGAAGGAGGTAGTAAGGAAAATGGATGAGGATAATACCAGGGAGAGTGAAATGAAAGGGGAAGAGGGGAAAAGGAAGGAGGGAGAGCTGTTACGACAAAAGGAAGAGATTTTGGAGGAACTGATAAAGCAGCTCGAGAGAAAGGAAAGAGAGAGAGCACGGGAAAGAAAAGAAAGTAAGAATGAGTTGGACAAAATGAGGGAACGAACTGAGGAGCAAAAGAGAGAAGCAGAAAGGGTAAAGGCAGTAGCAGAAAGGGTATGCAGAGCAGCACTGCGTGACAGGAAAAGAGAGGAAGAAGAGAAAGAAAAAGAAATGGCAATATGGAAGAGGAGATTACTATCAGAATCGACAAGGAAATACGAAGAAGGGAGGATGATAGAGAGTATATTAGAACGGGAAAGGGCGAGATGGGAAAGGAAGAAAGAAGATGAAAGGATATTGGGAAAGATGAGTAGTGAAGTAATGGAGGAATTAAAAAAGAAAAGAGAGGAAATTGGTAGAGAAAGAGCCGAGAGAAATGAAGGGGAAAGAGAAGATAGGAGAGGGGAGAGTGAAGTAAGGAGGTATGTATACAAAGACACAGAAGTAGAAACAACATCAGCACAAAGGGTAGCGATTGGTAAAGAAGAAAAGGGAGGAACGGATCTAATAGACTTAAAAACAGTAACGATTAGGGGGAAAAAGACAGATTGGGGGTTGCCATTTATGGATGAATTTTGTAGTGAAGAAGAAGAAGGAATGGAGAAGGAAGGAAGAAATAGTGAGAGGGAAAACCTAGATAAATTATACATCACCCGGACAAATAGAGACTCACCGTGGGCCTGTAGGAGAAAGGAAGAACTGGAAGGAAGTGAGGGGGAAGAGCAAGGAATGGCGGGAAGACAGACACGTGCAGCTACACCCTCATCATCCCGTCCAACATGCTCCCCCAGCCCCACCACCCCACACTCATTACGTGCAACAGGCCAACCTAAACTCGCACCCTTCTCCCTCGAACTGACACCCTATGCAAGCAGGCTTAGAGACCTCCCTGGACGCAGGCAGGGAGAACGAATACACACACCCACATTAAATAAAAGAAATGATGAAAGAAGGGGAAGAGATGGAGGAGAAACAGTTACGAGCAGGGGAAATATAGAAGCAATTGACGATGTAGGAGACACGGAAGAAGAGGAGGGGTGCGCGGACTCGATTTTGTGGAACCCAGGGGGTCAAACAGAACACACTTCTGGAGAGGGGAGGGGTTAGACCACAATACGTCCCTTGGAAGCATGCAGACAAGGAAAATATAAATTGCAGGCTCCCATCATTAAGTGGAGGTGCGGGAAAATGGATATATGAAATGGAAAAACACACCGCAGGACAGAAACTGGCAGTGGGGGATGTAAAGGGCCTTCTAATATCAATATTGGGGGATGCAGCAGATGACATCTAGAAGAGAGCAGGCTTCCCCGGGGTTACAATAACAAACACATCACACGATGGGGCACCATTCGCAAACTGCAGACATGCATTATGGCAAGCGCTGAGGGTACAGTACCCAGACACATCAGACATAGGAGCAATTACCTCACGCAAGATGCGTGACAACGAAGATCCTGTTGATTATATCCAGGAAATTCAAGAGAAGTGGCGTATGGAAACTAGAGAACAATGGGACAAAACACCAGCAATATTCTATCATATACTAATACAAGGGCTCCCAGAAGCAGTTCAGAAACAACTGAAGAAGGTAGTAGGGATGGAAGCAAAAGCATGGCCAGAAATACAACTGACGATAGTACATCATTGTAGGACATGGCAAGAAAAGATGAAACAAAAGGAAGAAGATAGAAAAGCGGAAGAGGCTAAATTGGTACAGAAAAAACTTACTAAATACACGATGGAAGGTGCAGTAATAACTACACCTGCAACAATGACTCAAAACCCCACACAAGTAGTGGCTCCACAAGATCCCTCCCAATTACAATCATCACAGATTGTAGCACAACAGCTGCCACCACCCCAGCCATACACGACTAACATGGGAGGAGGATACCCAACGCCAGGAGTTGGATATTATAATTATAACAGGGGAAGGGGAGGAATGATGAGGGGGAGGGGTTACGGCTATAACACACAACAGCAAGGGGGAGGATTAAGAGATTTCTACCCCACCGGGCAACCAGTATACCAAGATAATTCAGGGAGCTTTCCATGGCAGAACAGGGAACCACCGGTATGTTGGATTTGTGGATTACTAGGGCACATGTCACGCACATGTAGAATGAGAGCAGGCACACCATCATGGGGAGGACAGGGACAACAAGGGCCTACACAGGAACAGCAGGGCATCCAGCAACAGCAGGCATTGCAACCGGGAAATGGCCAGCAACAACTAGTAACACAACAACAGCCACAGACATATTCACTGCCACAACAACAGGTAGCGATAACACAACAACATCAAGTGCAGCAAGTACAGCAACCTGCCCAAATTCAAGACCATAACGTAACCACTACCAATACACAACTACAGCAAACACAACTGGGAAGGGTGACGGTCCTGGGACACAACCCTTACACAGGAAGTGGTCAATCATTATACCCACAATAGGACAGCCCACAGACAGCCTTTGTGTGTCCCATCCTGTCGGTAACACCTAATAGTGCGGAGGAACCACGCATAGAGGTAACGATAGGTGACAAAAAATTGTCATTCCTTGTTGACACCGGGGCGACCCGGTCTTGCATAAGGGAAGGTAAATTTAAGATGTCAGGTGAAGCCATGAACACCCAAGGATTCTCTGGGGCTAGGGGGTTGGTTCCATTTACTGATAACATTCGCTTATCAATAGGGGATTATGACATGTACGTCCCGCTTTTATATTCTAGGGCCTCACCAGTAAACATACTAAGGAGAGACATAATGAGAAGGTTGAATATGACGATCTCCTTTACGGAGGACGGCATAATTTGCTCCACTCCAGGAATAAATATGCTCACTGCACGACAAATTATGCAAGCATACTGTGGACAGACAGTGATTAGGGCTGAGCCAGTAGATGGCGAACTATTCCAGTACGGAACAGACATGGCATTTGCATGGATGCCAGGAATAGAAGGAAAGATCTTGAGGAGGCCAACAGCCTATTTGTTCAGACCAGAAACACCAGCCAATGAACAAGAAGGAAAGGTGATTTCAGTGAGCATAGAGAGCATTATAGCAACTGCTGATTACATCGCAGTACATGCCCAAGACAGAGAAGGAAGAGCATGGAGGGCAGTGATAGCCCTAGCAGAGGGATGCAGGCTCACCCAGGTGTCAGACGAGGAGCTCTTTTCAGAAGAAAAGGAAGAAGGTGAAATGGTATTTATGATGAGTGTAGACATTTGGCTAAGAGTAACATACAAACAAGTGGCACAGAAAATTGCAATGGCACTTGAAGCACCCACATCCACTCTGGTTCCCTTCTTTGAGGAGGATATGGCAAAAGTACCAACATCATTATGGACTACTAGTCCCTATGACGTGGGGTGCATAAAGAACATATGGGGAGTAAGAATAAAATTGGAAAAAGGTGCAATACTCCCTAGGGTGAAGCAATACCCACTATCAAAAGAGGCAGATGAGGGCATACATGAAACAATAACGGCCCTTATAAATAATGGCATATTGGTACCATCAGAATCACCATGTAACACAGCTGTATACCCAGTGCGCAAAGCTAAAGGAGGGTCTTGGCGTTTCATCCAGGACCTCAGGCCCTTGAACAACATAGTGGAAGCAGAATACCCCATAGCAGCCAACCCGGCCACAATATTGTGTGGCATTCCAGCAGAGGCATCACGATTTACAGTGATTGACCTTAAAAATGCCTTTTTCTCAATACCCCTGCACCCGGACTCACAGGATCTAACAAGCTTCACATACAGAAACACAAAATGGAAACACACCAGATTGCCACAAGGGTACTGCGAGTCACCCTCAATTTTCAACAGAGTAATACAGATGGACTTGGGTAACATTGAAGTGGAAAGCACAGTGTTGCAATATGTCGATGTCATAATAATTTGCAGCACAAGTGAAAAAAGATGCAGAGAGGACTCATTAAAGATGCTGACAATATTGGCTGAAAAAGGTTACAAGGTAGACAAAGAAAAGTTACAGTACTGTCAGGAACAGGTACTATACATTGGTCAGCTCATATCCCAATACGGAAGAAAGATTGCACCACAAAGAGCACAGGCCATATCGAAAACACCGTTGCCCCAAACAGTGAGGGAACTACAGCAGTTCCTAGGACTGTGCAACTACTGTAGAGCATGGGTGTTTGATTACAGCTCATACATAGGACCCCTACTTGAGGCATTAAAAGAAGCTAACAAAGGGGAGAAAAAATTGGGGTGGACAATGGAAATGAAAGAGGCCTTTGATGAACTGAAAGATGCAATATCAACTGCTCCGGTACTGGCCACCCCAGATTATGAACGACAATTCTTTATATTTTCACATTGCGACTCAGCAGTAATGAAAGCAGTGTTGGCTCAAAAAACAAGCATGGGTTACAAACCAGTAGCATTTTACAGTGGTCACTTGGATCCTGTGATGTTAGGACATTTCCCTTGCGAACAAGGTCTCGCCGCAGCTGCCTTTGCGGTAGAGAAAGCATCATCAATCACAATGGGGTGCCCAACCACACTATTTGTGGAACATGCACTATTTGCAATATTGAACAAGCCTAAGTCCACACTAACCACGCAGAGGGCGTCAGGTTATGAGATCATCTTATCTAGACCAGAATTATCAATTGTTAGATGCAGCACAGTTAATCCTGCAAGGTTTATAGCGGAAGTAATTGAGGAAGGAGACTATGTACATGATTGTACCCAGACTACCGAAATGTACTCATGTACTAGAAAAGTTGAAGAGAACGCACTAGATGGAGGAGAGCTCTTGTTCATTGATGGGTCATCAACGATAGACCAAAGTGATGGGATAAGGAGAACTGGGGCAGCAGTGGTAAAAATGACAGAGGAACCGGTGTGTGTGGCGGTGAAATGCGTACAATTACCACAACATTACTCTGCTCAAGCAGCAGAATTGGTTGCACTGATCTTAGCGTTAAAGGAAAGCTTTGACAAAAGAGTAACTATATATTCTGACAGCGCATATGTCACGTCTACTGTTCACTCAGGATTGTCAAAATGGAGAAGAAGAGGGTTTAGGAGAGCTGACGGCACCCCAGTGCAACATGCTCTCTTATTAGCTGAACTAATTGAAGTAATAAATGACCCACAATAATTAGCTTTGGTTAAATGTACCGCACACACTAATGGAGAAGATCATATCTCAAAAGGAAATGCAGCAGCAGACGCACATGCAAAGTATGCTGCATATTTTGGTGAGATATGGAACCCCCCAGAGTCAGAGAGAGGGAGAGGGAGAGGGAGGGGGATAGCTAAAGAGATGTTGATAAGAGAAGGGTACACCCATCTCCCAGCCACACAGATAATGGAGTTACAAGCGGCTGCACCAATGGCAGAAAAAGAAATATGGGTAAAAAGAGGATGTACAATGTCACCAACTGACGCACTATGGCGCCAGGGTAACACTGGAAAGATGGTAATGCCATTGGCACTATTGAACACCACCCTGAGCCAACTCCACCACCCAGCCCACACAGGCAAGGAAGTTATTGCAGCACGAATTAGGGAAGATTGGTTCTGTCCCGAGTTAAATTCCCATGTGACAAATTTCATCAGCAATTGTCTCACATGTCAACAGTTTACGGCCGGTCACACTCTGAAAGTGATAAAAGGTACTATACCCCGGCCAGAGGGACCATTCCTGCACATCCATATTGATTATGTTGATATGATCAACGTATGTAAAGGAAATAGGTATATGATTGTAGTAGTATGCCCATTCTCCAGGTGGATTGAGGCAGGACCCTGCTCACATCCAGACGCATTTAGAGCAGCTAAATTTCTAGTAAGGGAGGTTTTCCCCAGGTGGGGAGTGTGCGAGGTACTGCGCTCGGATAATGGCCCGCATTTCGCTAATGAAATGTTCCAGCACATCACATCCTTACTGAACATCAAGCATAAATTTGCATGTGCATACCACCCACAGGCCAACGGTATATGCGAACGCCTGAATGGCCTACTGAAGGAAGCAATTGCAAAGATACAGCAAACAACAGGGAAGAGTTGGTTGTATTGCCTTCCGCTAGCTCTATTTGAGCTGAGGAATAGACCAGGCTCCGACCACCACCTCACTCCTCATGAGGTGGTGACCGGACGACAAATGCGCCTTCCTCTGACGCCAACATCAAGGGCATTCACAGACTATGAAAATACTGCAACTGTTCTTGGTGATGAAATGTACCAATATGTGTCTTCTTTGGTTACTAGAGTAGTGTTTGTGTCCCAACAGCTCGAGCGCACGCGGGGCGGGTCTAAGAGTGATCAACAAGAAGACGCGGATAAAGAATTGGAAAAGGAAAAACTGTGCAAAATTGCTAAAGGTGACCACGTGCTACTCCGCAATTTCAATAGAAAGTGGAACAGCCCACGCTTCACTGGTCCTCACCTTGTAGAGGAGGTATCTACGAGAGCGGTAAAGTTGCAGGATAAGCGTGCTTGGAATCACCTACACGATGTAAAGATCTGCAAACTCCAGACCCGCCCTAGCGTCACCGACAGGGCCGTTGGAAGAACAGCGACAGCGTCACTCACGGAGGAAGAGAGTACTACCACAGCTGACGACCTAAGTGTCTTCATACCCTGCCACCCCCCAGATTCCCCAGAGAGAACTACTGAAACTGGTAATTCCTATACCGCCCACCCCATGGTCACAAGATCAAAGAGTAAAGAGACTTCCGCCAGTTGAGCCCAAACCCTCTGCCCATCGACCCCCTACCCACTACAGTAACCACCCAATTGAAGGACATTGTCTTGCACATATACACATGTAAACACCTGAATGTTCTCTTCTTTTCTTTCTCGCACATGCAGGTACCGCGTATTATTGTATTGCTAAGAAAACAGATAACTAACAAGTTCATTGCCCAGGAGTAGATGCTACCCTCAGACGATAACTACCCTGAAGCCCTATCACACCAATTTGTCTATCACATAAAAAGGCCAAAGTACCTAAAAAGGAGGAGGGTACATGTCTACTACACAGCATTTATCTTGGCCATAGAATAATCAATGCCCCATCTTCACCAACACTTGCCTGCCCTAAGAGACAGATCGCTTAGATTGGCGTGGGAACAGCTCTTCGCCTGGGCACTGAACGACTACCTGATAGGGAGAGCTTGAAAACAACAACTAACACTAATAACAAGCCTATTGAGAATTTTCAGGCGGGCAACTTTAACGTCGCAAGAATAAAGCTGCCGGACTGCAGCAAGGTAAGAGCAAAATGCCGGTGAGACTAGCTTCTGTAATAAAAATGATAGGGATTTTGATGATCACCGGGTTTTTGGCTGCCTCTGTATGGCAGAAAAGTTATGCTATCAATATTTTGGCTGTACCCAAACCTAATATGCCCCCATCCACGGCTGCAACAGGTGTCACGTCAGGTGGTACTAGCAAGATCCCACATAAGGGGAATAGAGTTAAACGCAGCACATACTCAGATAATAAAGGTATTGATAACTACATAACAGATTCAGCACACGTCTCGAACAACATGTGGTACCAACACATGACCCAAATAGGTAAGCAGACAACAGAAGACAGCTGCTACGTTTGCTCATTGATCCCATACGCCATGAGCGCTTCTCGAACATTTGTTGCCACGGAAATAGATGAAAAGACAGCACGATGTATAATATACCTGGCACTGTTCCAAACGAAAGGGAGATTTCAAGGGACGGTGGTGAAACTGGTGTGGAAAACACGAAACACATATCCATACGAAAACAACTTCCTGAAGAGTTATTTGAGTTACCACAAGAGCAGTTTGCATGCTGAAGCATTCAGATACATGACAAGTGGTCCTGAAAAGGGAGAAATAAAGAAAGTAACACTACAATACCTACCATGTGACTGGTACGCCACTGAAGTTCCTGGTAAACAAGGATGTTGGGAAAGACCACTGGTAACAATAACTGGGAAGGTGTACATGGACAACAAATGGGACATAGGAGTGGTTGGCAGCAACATGGTAACAAGAGAAAATATTACAACTATTAATGAACACAATGACAGATGTTGGACGATTTGGGCCAAGTATGTACCCATGCTAACGTGGATATAGAAGGATGAAGACCCAATAACCATACTGCCGCTGCTTGCACCTAAGGTATGCTACCAACATAGAGGAGAAGTGGACGTGGGATACAACACCAACTGTGCAAGCGTGGTGGAGTTACCTGAGGGGGGAGCAGGAACAGCAGTATTAATGGACCATTACTGGGCCTGCGGAGATAAGGCCTACCACACACTGCCCCCTCTGTGGAATGGTATATGCACAATGGTACATGTTAATGTACCATCACTAGTAGTGCCCCAGAAACATGTGAACATGGCGAACTTCCCTAAAATGGATGAAGGAAACAAGAGGAAGAAGAGATCTGTAAAACCTCAGATGGGGCCAGAGAACAAAGACAACAACGACAACAATGTCCTGAATAGAAAGAAAAGACAAGGAGAACCCCTGACAGGAAATTACCTATGGGGAAGGTCGGAAACAGCACTCACGTCAATTCCACCAGAACACAGACTATTCAGCAGAGCAGCAATGTTCTTCTCGTCAATAATACATCCGGGACTACAAGCTTACGCAAACGCAAAATGGCTCCAGATAACTAGATGGGAGCTAATGATGACAATTAATTCTACAGTAAATGGATTGAACGCAATAAAAGAGGAACTGCGAGCAGTGAGGATGGTAGCACTACAGAACAGATATGTATTGGATCTCCTTACAGCAATGGAAGGAGGAGTTTGCGCAAAGATAGGACAATCATGCTGCACATTCATTCCTGCTAACGATGCTGACAATGGTACACTGACAGAAGCAGTATCACAACTGGCCCAGATACACTCCAAAATGATGAATGAAAGTAATGGAGTGAAGAAGGATGACAGCTGGTTTTCACTGTTATGGTCGTGGATGCCATCTTGGCTGTCGGACGGACTGAAGATTATAGTTGGATGCATTATACTGGCTGGAGCTGTACTGATCATAATAAGATTCTGGAAGGCCCGGAAGGCACGCACCACAGACGAAATGATCGAAATGGTTGGTATGCACCCCTTGATGCCGGCAGACGATGGCCAGCACACAGGCATAATAATAAAAGAGAGAGAAAAACTGCGCAAACAGATCATCACCAACCACCTGGACCCACCATCTGTGAAGCTCGAAAACCCAAGAAACCCAAGGAGCTACATAGGGAAATGGGTATACTGCACACCTGGAGGAACCTGTGTGTATATGTATTGGTCATTTGAAGACCACGTCAACCACTATGGGCATTTGGGAGGAGTAACTAAAATATGGAGAGTAAGAGGAGATAAGGAAAAAGATATGTTTGTGGTCAACAAGTCGACCAGAGGGGGGACTGAAGTGGGAGAATGTAAGAAAATACTCCCACCAATCCCCTCACGCCCCTGGCCTAGAGGATCGCGGCCCAGACTTCTGCCACGAGAGGAGTTTGCCTATCTACCAGATGACCAAATACCCTGTTACAGGAACATACGGATGTGCCCACCAGCCTGCCCTGCTCATGCCGACGCTTGCGGCATGGATGGATTCGACTGAACCATTCAACAGTAAATGAACACATCGTTAGAGATGCCATGACGACCTAGCCAACGGTCAGCACACCCGTGCAAACATGCACACTGGACACTCCCACACCAATCCACACGAAGAACATATCCAGTGCTATGACGTAGGTGACGGGCACACCCACTGACACGCATCTTTATTATTTTCACATAGCTTTTTCAAAATGCAGAAACGCAAGATGCACAACGAACTCATCTAAAATGCTTGCTGACGCTTCTCCTAACCCATACATTGCAATGAGAAATATAACGAAGACATGATACTGGGGATAAGGCAACATGACACCGTAACTTAAAGCGCCGTGCATCAAACATCCCCACCTATGCACCAGGCCCAAGTAGGCCGCAAGCAAGAGCCTCCATGAACATTGAACGAGCAAGAGTACAATTGCTGACCCTGCAGAATGAGCCCGGCAGGAGCAGACAGTCAAGGGCACAATGTTGCTAACTCGCATGCCACAAGCCAAAGCCAAGGCCACACCTGCAAACTAAGCCAGGCACACAGTGGAAAATGCAATATTAAATGTGCAGAATTCTGCCTCAACCACGGTCTCTCCTCACGTGACCAAGCCGAACCTGACAGGATGCCAGGCCCAGGGTGGAGGGAGGCGCCTGGATTCCATGTTTTGAGACACAGGCAGCAACAATTAAGCGATTCAAAGGGACATCTGCGGCAGTGGGAGTAGTCTGCCCTCCAGCATATGAACAAATCTTTGCATTGTCTGCACATACCCATAGTTATACATTGTTGCAAATGACAGGTGCACCACGAGCTGGGAACAACGATGGTCCCAGACTGGGGGGGCTCGCGAGTGGACCAATCAGAACATGGGGCTCTTATCACTGACGACATTAACATTAGCCAATCCTCAGGGGTCTCCATGTAAAAATTTTCATGTATCTAATTGAAGGGACAACCCAAGTATACCACCTGACTGACCCTCAACCACTAATAACGTTCTCCATAGTTATGCTATACTAACCCTACCACTCGAGGAACCAATCCAGAGTGGCGATAGGTTTTTTGCTAACTTTCCCAGGTGACGCAAGTAGCGTGTCATACTAAAGTAAAAAGGGCCTGCGAGCCCCACGAATTGAGTGTGTGTGTCATGACGGACGCGTACGATCCTTGACCCATTCCTGCCGTTTGCTTAATAAACAGCAGAATCACCTTGCTTCTTGCGTGTGCCTCATACTCATTTTTGGGATACGCGGGAGGAGTTGGGGCCTCCCTGCCCGGGGGTCCGCGGACGGCCAGTAGACCCCGGCAGAATTTCCCCCCGACAGTTTGTTTATTTACATTATGCTGTGATGTCATCATGCAGTGCGTGATGACATCATTAAAAAAGTCGTAATGCTCTTGTCAAGAAGACCAGGCAAAAAATTTGGATAAAGACCTTCTGCAATGAAAAATGTCACAACTTTTTGTGTATATTTGTGGATCTATCTAAATCTCTCAATGCTTGTGGTGAAGAGCCCAACTACAGGAATCATGTAGTCTAATCTGTAGGTGATAGGTACTTATGTGGGTGACAGGTACTTATGAGATAAGAAACATGCTCACACTCTGATGTCATAGTGAATGTAAGCAGTGTATTGATCATATTTAACTGCAGATTCCAACTTAATATTCAAATTCCATGTTGGACTCGTATTTCTACCATTCCCATGCCTTATATCATTCTCAGGATTTACGATTAGAATTAGGTCAACTCTATCCTTAACCCTGTTGGTGTGGTGTGAAGTGTGAATCCTGCTCCCACTCTAATGCTCTCCTCCATGAAAGATGGTGGAAAATAGTGCATAGGTTACATTCATCCTAAGCTTTCTGAGTTCCAACTAGCCCCTATTTCTAGAGTCTACCCTAATGGTATGTAGTTTGTCAATATAGGTACCCACCGTCTTTCTACCACTGTTAGTCATGTGTGGTAATTTTCATTTACTTCATTCGTCAAAGAAAAACTCCCAAGTTGTAATCCTCATTCATGCCATTAGGTGATAGACTGTTCAGTCAATCCACCCAATACATTTCTCTTTGGTTCAACCGTTTTGTGTGGTTCCCACCTCTTGAGGCTCTTTTGACTACTTCTAAGATGAACGCTTTCAGTTGTGAAATGTTGTGTTTATTCTTATTAAAGTGCAGAGCCACAGGTGATCTAATTTTCTTGGTCCTGATGTTGCTCTTGTGTTCATGCCAGTGTTCTTTGGCTTTCCTGTTCGTCTGCCCCACGTAGAAAATTCCACAAGGGCAGCTGAGTCCATAGATAACTGCTTTGGAGTCGCACGTAGCACAATCCTTTAATTTGATTTTAGTTCCACTGTATGGGTGTTTTACATAGCTCCCCTTCATTCTGTTATTGCAATGCCCACAATTTAGGCAAGCAAATGTTCCTGTATTTCTTTGTCTCAGTGTTGTTTGTTTATCCTTTGGAGGTCTTTCAGCCTTAATCAGTTGGTCCTTAATGTTGCGGCCCCTCTTATACGCTATAATTGGGGGTTTTGGAAACAATGTATTCAATTGTGGATCCATCCCGATTATCCTCCAATTTTTCTTGATCATTCTGGTGATGTGATGACTCTGTCCTGAGTACCTTAAGGCATATATGAAGGGTGTCTCTTCCAATATGTTTTTGGGGGGTGAATAGATCATTTCTGGTCAATCGCTCAGTGTTCTCCCTGGCTTTCTTAATGATGTTTCTTGGATATCCTCTTATTCTGTATTTCTCGGTCATGGTTAAGCTTTCCTCCTCCAATGTTTCCGCTGATGATATGATGCGCTTCAGCTGTAGGAACTGACTGTAGGGTAAATTATTGCGTAGATGTTCCGGGTGGTGGCTCAAGTAATGTAGAGAGTTGTTGACGTCAGTCTTTCTTATGGTATATATTTGTTACGATCAACCATACAAGCAATGTAACGTGTATGTACTCCTTTCCGGGATTGCCTTTAATTTATGTAATGTATCCTCTATGCATCATTTATTATCCAAATGACATCCTTGCTGCCAAATAAATGCAAAACAAGCCCAATAATTAGGCCCTTAGAGTTTGATACTGTATGCAGGTTCATTTGTGATGGTCTGACATTCACATGCTGTATCTTTTCCTTAGCGCCAATAACTCTGTTGCCCCTGCCAGTGCTGTACATCGTCTTGTGGGAAATTGCCTCTAGATGACAAAATGGATTGGGAGAAAGTTCAGGGGGCAGAGCAACCCATCTACTCTCGGTGATAGAGTGGAAGTGCAAAGAGTGTGTAACAAGCCAGTGGACAACACTGGATGAGACAGTTGAGTGGAGGAAAGAGCAGAGCTCAAACCCTGCTCACCATCCTTGTGGTGTTTATGTTAAGGAAGAGCAGTAATGTCCTTAATATGAAGGACTTTTGTGTACCTCAAAAAAAGCTCAGTACCAGTAGGACTGCATCGCAGCATTTGTGCCACTTAAGGAACAATGCATGCCTATTATTAACCAAGCAGGTGTGAAAGGAGAAGTGGGTGCGGGCTGCATAGGTCCAGCTACAACAAGGGATGAAATCTACTATTGATTAACAAAATACATTGTGAAGGAAAAACCGCTGCATGACCAAGTACATGGTTTGTCCCTCATCATTCCACGACTTGCACCTCAGCATGCCAGTAACTTCAAATTCTACTGCCAGTGCTTTTCTGACTGCTGCCCTCATCCACAACTTAACCTTTCATCCCAGTGCACCCACCCTCTCCTCCACTACCAGCCCACCTAACCTGACCCCTCCGGATGTCCCATATGCCATTTATCATCTTAATAGCATCCCACATGACATCTTTCACACCACTACAACCCTGTGTACTGGACATTGGCACCCCAGTAACTGCATTCCCTCCTTGAAACCCCATGCAAAGTTGCTCCCTATGGTGGCACAGATCTCTCGCTACTGCCACCTGGTTCCAAGGAAGAATAGCGCAGGTGCCCCATTGAGCAACTTCCAATTGCAAGCCATTGTCCCAGAGGATGTGCATGCATTTGTTAACATCTGTCAAAAAATCTCTGGATGAGGTGGTCCACATTCTGTTCAAACATTTGACCAATTTTGACCAGTATCAGGAATGGTATAAACAAGTCACCTTTATTGGGTCATACAACAAGGGCAACCTTTCCACTTAACCTGAGGCCATGATTCTGTCCTTTGTCCAAGCATGATTGATGGCAATCCCACCCAGCACCGTATGGAAAAGATAAATAGATGTTTATAGATGATCCAACAACACACATGGGCACCTTTGCATCCGCACACACCTGTGTCAGCAACCTTCCCACCCTTGGGCTCTCTCTTTGTCAGGCAAGAGTGATGAATCCAATGGAGTCCTCATGGATTACCTGGCAGAAACCTTCTCCCATGTGGCCAGGGGACGGCAGCTGCTACTTGATCCTGACACTTGGGCCTGCTACATGAGGGAGGATCACATGGGAGGAGACAACTGCAGGAGAGATGTTATGAACTCATTGGATGAGACACAGTATCCCACCCCCTTTCCCAGGAGGAAGACCCTCTGATACCCAAAACCCTAATGGCCTATTGTCAGCGAATGGTTCTCCCTTGTAGAGAGAGTCAAGAATCCTTTTCTCTACAATACTCTGGTCAGGCCCCCACATTTGACCCAAACACCCACAACCCACACATAACACCTTTGTTTCTGATGTGCCACAATGTGAAATCTTTCAGAAAAACCATCTAAGAGTTAAACGTCCAAAGACATCCATGACCACTCAGGTACTGAGACAAGAAGGAGGAGGAGGGAGATTGTGCAAAGTGACAGGAGCTCAAAGTACGACATGCAGGCTAGTTGTTTTTCCAAGTCTTCAGTGCGTGTGATATTTACAGATGGCAACCGCTCTATTGGATTGAGCAGTGCAGGAGAAGATATTGAACCCCATGCTGAGGATCATGAATGCGAGGCAAACGGACAGGTGTGGTCGAACCAAGAAGGCCACTGGGACAGGAGGAGAAATACCACCAGCAAGCAAGAAGGGCTGTGGAGCTACTGGGAGCTCCTGGATGTTGGGCCACTCAAAGAGACAGCGCTCTCTAGTCCGGGCCGAAAAGGAAAGCTGGCGTGTGACCGCAGAGCCACGCCAGACACTGGAAGAAATTCTGCACATGCCATAGTAGAAAGCGGGTGAAGGAACCACACTGCAGAGGCACAAGCAGAATTGTAGATGCTGTAAGGAACTGGTGAGTCTGCCCAAAGCAGCTGGGGACCCAGGGCGTTCCAACAAGTGCGCCAACAAATGTTTGAATGTTATGATATTGCTGATGCAGAAAATACCCTAAGTTTGTCTTAGGAAAGATTCCCATTCATGTGAAGTATTCCCTCCAGTTGTGGACCCCCCCAACTTTTTGCTGCTATTTAAACACCATTTTCTGAATGTGCTTTTGCTCACGTTGTTATGGGGAAACTGACTTGCCCTTAAAGACAGTCAGTACTATGAGACTCTGTTTCCCTTAATCCTTTCCAATGTTGCAACCTTTCTACAACATGTTCCAAGTGCACAATGTACCTTACAGTACAGAGCGCTTGGCTCTTCCTTTCATTTCCAAAGGATTTTTCAGGAGAAGTGCAGATGTGCCTTGGACAGGGCTGGTGGCAGTTTATATTTTCGCATATTTTTAACCCTTTCTTGCCATGCAAACTGTGCTTACCGCATTTGGCATAGGAAGGTGGCCTGGCTCCAAAATGGCCATGTACCACAATATAAACGGTTCTTTGGGAGAAAAGAGTCAATGTAAACTTATCTGTCACATAATTTGAAAGCAACAATTGGGAAACAATGTGCTAACTGTCCCTAGAGGAAGAACACCCTGACCCTGACAGGGGTGCCTGGCTCTAGGTAATGAGTGATGCACTGGCTATCTAACAGGGATAGATAAAGAGGAAACTGTCCCTCATCGCTACCAATTGTGTGGATGTATCAGATTACGTAAAATAATTCTTAACAATAAGAGAACACAACCAATCGGCTATTATGGAAAACAGGACTGGTTATTGGATCCTCTCGAAACAGCTGTTTGGCTGGCAAAACAACTTGTAGCCTTGGGATTTCTACTCATGATGTATTCATCCTCAGGCATCGAGTATGTCGGATACAATTGGTTGTGCTCAATCGATCAATATGTAAAAATAATTCCATATAAATGGGACACCTTAAAAGGCTCACTATGCATGAGTGTTAACTGCAATTTGTATTTCTTGTATCCCTCTTGCCACAAGCTTCTTTGCCCTGTCCTTTGGCCATCTTGCCCCTCTGCCTTCGCCAGGTTTAGTCGACCGGATCAGTCCTTATTTGGGCATGCATTCTCCCACGAAACGCCAAGCTTTCGCAGGCTTCTGCATGCCTTGTGTGTGTGCTTCCAGGATGTGGGTTGGACTGTTTAATTCCAATGCACATCCTGGGTGCCACAGAGTCTGGTGTTCTGTGAATGACTGGGACCACCGTAGTCCGTGATTGGTCCATGTATGGTGTGCCTGTATGTGAGCAGATCTCCCATAGGGTCCTCTTCGTTTTGACGCAAAGGAGATTCTGGATAAGAGAAGGCCCCAAACACCCACACCAGGTCGGTCTCTTGAGTTCTCACTGAAACTAGGATAGAATCCCAGTATCCTGGAACTAGGAAGCCGAGTCGAGGAACCACTGGTGACCCGCTGGAAGGTTTGGCACCCTGAGCCCACTGTCGTCCCGCAGGGCCCCTCTGCATCTGATCAAACTAGATGGTCTGCAAAGAGGCTTCCACCCTTTAGAATAGTGGGACCAACTATCCTCGGCACCTTCATCAAACCCTGCAAGTAAGCCTTCTCGGAAGTGTCCCTGGGCCAACCAGTGGGCTGACGACCTTGCGCAGGATGTTTGCTCTGACACCGCTGCAGTTTCAAGGAGACTCTTGCAACTTGGTACATCACAAGCACTGTGCTCAGGGCACTCTCACACCGAATTTCATATACTTGACATTCCCAGGTCTGGAATAAAGAGAGAGCGCCCAAACCAGTACACGCGGTTACTGTGTTGCCCAGCCTTGGTGACGAACTTTGCAGGTGCCTTGCTGCTGTGCCCCCTTGTACCCTGAAGCCTGCTGCAGTGAAACCGGCCTGATACATCCTCCAAGAGCGGAGACATTGCCACTGTCCTGTTTGGGAATCATCACTGTAACTTCGCTGCTGAAAGCTGCAGAGCTGCACATTTGCAGCATTCGAATGTGCAACCAAAGTGGACGCGACTGCCAAAGTTTGGTCCGGAGTACACTGGTGGTCAGTGAGTACCTGCAACCCTTACCGGTGGCCCCTAGTGCATTCATCCACTTTTACGCATGAGTATCCCCTGAGGGACACTATCCTTTCCACAGATAGCCTGTGCTATCGAACCTTTCCCAGCTCCTGGAACCTGTTCTGCCATCTTGGGGAGATCCTCCATGAATAGTGGGAACTTGTTCTTCATTGCCTTGCCCACCTTCCTGAGCTGCTACAGCCCCTGCAAGAGACCCTGTTTTCACCCTCTGCACTATCACGTGCACCAGCATTTGAAAGTCAATTCAGCGCTTGTAGGTACTGAACTGCCTCTCAGTTAGGGTTTATTTCATGAAGAACTACCTGAAGACAATTTGCACTGCTTGTTTCCTTCCCTTTGTAGGTTGTGGAACCATTCTGTGCTTTTAACCCTTTAGGTCCTATGGTATTGTATATATGCATTATAGTGTTGTGTTGGTTTAAAGGTATTGCTATTAAGAATAACTATGTGTTGAAACTCAAAGGCCTTGAATAAATGTACTTATATTTTTAATATATATACACCTGTCTGGGAGTGATTAGTGTCCTTTACTCTGTGTGCTCATTGAGGTCTTTCTGTCACCCTCATCCCTCCCGAGACCTAGTCTTTACTCCACCAATGCTACTTTCATTGGTCTGGCTTGTCCAGAAGGTTACCCTGTTCCAAGAAACTAGGCTGGCCTTCTGAACCTCTGCCCACCAGATCAGAGTTCTGAAATCCATCTTAACAGTATGGTTGAATGCAGTCAAGGCAAAGTACAGATTCACCACCCAATAGTACAAAGCCAACCCCCAATCAAGTCCAGATGCATGAGATGCCAGTGTGGGGGAAATGTTTCAGCAAATATTATCATAGACAGATATATCAAGCACCTCCCAGTATATGCTATTGTGGTACAGCCAAAGAACTGTAAAATGCATAAAATGTCCTGGCAGGCGAGTATAACAGGCAGCTGAAATTGGATAAAGATGCCTGGCAGCCGAGTTTACCAGGTGATCTGAAAAAACATAAGAGAAGTCCTGGCCAGCGAATATACCAGGCAGCTGAAATTGTATAAAGATTCCTGGCAGGGGAGTAAATGAGGTGATCTGCAAAGTTACAAGAAATTTACAGAAAGACTGTTAGAGAACGTATTGCTTAAACAAAAGCTTTTTGAGACAGGAGGGGGTAGGAGAAAGACATTAGGAGGTAGAAGGGGGAGACATCAGGGGAGGCTAGGAAGACAGCAGGAGGGGGTAAGAGAAAGTCATTAGGAGGGGGAAGGGGAGACATCAGGAGGGCATAGGAAGACATCAGGAGGGGGTAGGAGGAAGACATCTGGAGGGGTAGGAGAAAGACATCCGGAGTGGGTAGGAGAAAGACATTAGGAGGTGGACGGGGGAGACATCAGGAGAGGGTCAGAAGAAATCTGGATGCTGTAGGAGAAAGACATTTGAAGGTGGAAGAGGGAGACATCGGGAGAGGGCAGGGAGACATGGGGAGGGGGTAGGAGAAAGACATTAGGAGGGGTATGGAGGCATCAAGAGCGGGAAGGAGGAAGACGTCTGGAGGGGATAGAACGACATCAGGACGGGGTAGCAGAAAGACATTATGAGGGGGAAGGAGAGATATCAGGAGGGGGTAGGAGAAAGACATTAGGAGGTGGAAGGGGGAGACATTAGGAGAGGGTAGGAAGACATCAGGAGGGGGTTAGAGAAAGACATTAGTAGGGGGAAGGGCAGAGGCGGATCTAATGGTCGCTAGGCAGACCAATGGCGACTGGGCCCCTGTGCCAGGCCCCGCCCCTTTCACACAGCACAGGGCCCTTTGCAGCACAGGGCCCTTTCTGTTGGATGTCTTGGACGTCACTCCAGAGTCCAGTCTCCTTTCTATCTCCCTTCCAATCCTGGGCCAGTGTAGGTAGTGGTGGTACCTGAGAGACGACCGTGACGTAGACACGTCTTGTGACGTCCCTACACTGGCCCAGGATTGGAAAGGAGAAAGAAAGGAGAACGTTAGATCCGCCTCTGCCAGGTGACTCAGTGTTATGTGTGCCGGTGTGGTGGTGCCACGAGGAAGGAGTCGCCAATCGCCATTGCCCGGGCCTAGCTGCAGAAGAGAAGGTGCTGCTGCTCGAGTCGAGGGAGGCTGTCGTCCAGCAGTGTTTGCGGTCTGCTGCTGCTGCTTACTAAAACAGGTAAGCTTGGCTATTGTGGGGTTGGGGGCTGGATGGTGTTTTTTTATTTCCATTTCCAGTGGGTTTTTTTCAGTGTTTATAAGCATTTTTCTGCAGGCCTTTGTGTGGAAATGGATCTATTTATTTAAAGGGGGTGTGTAATCCGCGCTATGCCACTGTAAGCCGCTTCATGGCGCTGGGGGGAGGGGTGAGGAGTGGAAGGGGAGACAGGTTGAGAGGGAGGAGAGATATGGCAGATTTACTATTTTTTTTATGTCGTCAGTGCTTCAGAAACTAAGGGGTGTGTAACTGTGTGTTTTCGTTTCGTTTTAAATTCATTGTAGAGTTTAGGCTGATGTGTCCTGAACTGCCCACCTCCTTGACTGTTTGTCTTGGCTGGGCCTCGACATAGCTACTGCTGTGGGGATCAAATGGGACACGTAGGTGGTTGGCCTCTTTATTGACGGAAGTGTGCAGCTGCAGCCACCATGCACATTCCGTACTTGGCCTCCTTGTGTGGGGGAATTTCGGAATTAGCGGATTTCGGTGGGTGATGCTTAGCTATGTTAAAAGCAGGTGTTAAAAGCAGTGCAGTCAGTGCCCATCCAGTGATTGTTCTTTCTTCTCTGGGGGTGCTGGGAGAAGTCTAGCCTCTCTCCTCACTCAGTGCTCGGCCATAGGGCCTCCCACCCATTCGCTGCTTGGCCTCTCGGTGCCTCTACCCTGGTGAGGTGAACTCTGGAAGGCCTCGGCAGTCAGTTTTGTGATTCGTTGTCTAATTTGTAATGCATGCCCTGGGCTGGATGTAGTGGCGGCTGCCCGTTTGATATGCTGCGTGGCCAGGCCTTGGCTGGGGAAGAGTTCTCTATAGAGTTGTCTTATGGTTATTGCAGCCCTGATTCAGTGGCAGATCCAACGGTCGCCAGGCACAGGGACCGTCCCTGGCACAGTGAGTCAGAGGCTCTGGGCCCAGCTCAGAGGGGGAGTACATGGACCGCAGTAGTGCGATGCCACCAGGGGCCCACCTTATTGCCTCTGTGTTTGTTTCTCTGTCTTTCTTTCTCGTCCTGTCCGCCTTCTTCTCCCTTCCCCTCCATCTCGTTCATCTGTTTCTCTACAATCCTATCACCTGCATTCTTATATCACCCCATCGCCCTGCCCCTTTACCCACGACTTCCTCTTCCATCCTATGTTCTGTCTTTCTTTCTCTTAACTCACTTTATATAATCTTTCTCACTCCCTCTCCTAGACTCCCTGTTTTTCCTTATTCCTTTCTCCTTCGTTCTCATCCCTCCATCCCACTTCTCACTTGCCCCTCTTGTTCCTCTTTCTCATCGCCCTTCTCTGACACCCATCATTACCTCTCTCGCCTTTCATCGTATTCCCCTTGTCCCCCCTCCCATCCGCCTCAAAAGCACTCTTTGTCCCCCTTTTGTTTTTCTTTTTCTATCCACCTAGCTTGCTCTCTTTCACTCCTCACTCCACAGCCCCCTCCCCTTTCTTCCCCCATGGATCTTGCACCAATCTGGTTTGAAATGATTGGCACAAGACAAGCAATGCCATACCCGATATAACTAGAACACATCTCCCCTTTCTTCCCCCATGGATCTTGCACCAATATGCTGAGTCTATCTGGTTTTAAATGATTGGCACGAGAAAAGCAATGCCATGCCTGATATAACTAGAACACATCTCACGTATATATCTGTTGCAAAGAGCTAGAAGCTCAGAGGCTAAAACCAAAAGGCTAGCTAGCCTCGAGTCCAGACAGTCCCGACATTAGCATAGCCCAGATCTTTTCCAAATCTAGCAACACCCCTGTCTGAAAGGGTGGACTTGTGGGGATAGATGGGCCTCTGTGAAACGTGATTATTTAGGGATCAAACACGTGACTCGCCACCCTAACTTGCTGTTGGGATTCAATGGGTGTACAAGGGCATCATGCGCATGGTGCAGCAGTTGCTACCCTGGGATGCTGCTTGTCACCCCCTCACCCCCCCAATGAAGCATAATCGGGACATTGATAAACTAAAGAGAAATCTGCTTTTGTCTTTTTTCAAATGTTACTGTCTGTGGTCAAAGTTGAAAGTCATTAATTTGAGCTTCAGGAGTGGTCCGAGAGAGATTCAAAGTTCTGAAAGGTAAAGCTCGACTGGAGCGTAACTGACCCAATATCCTCAAAGCACTGTAACTTGAAACTTTAGCCTTTCATCCTTCTGAGGTTGATAAATCAGTGCCAGGTTTGGTTGGCCGATTATTGTATGTGAATATGTTCTATATATATAGTGGTTGGCAAAATAACCAATAATGATCATCAACTAGAGTTTAGTGTCGAGAGTGGATTTGATTTCATAACAAAAGTTGCTGGACAGCCGGGCCGTCGATAAAATGGACCTGCATGCTGTAGGAATTATCCTGTGATGTCACCCCCTGTGATGTCTTCCCATTGCCCATGTTAATAAGGACCCGTTTTTCTTCTTTTTTCTTTTTTAAGACTTGCCCTGCCACGTACACATGCGCATCGGTCATCAGCTACTGAAACAGTCAGGATATAATACTAGAATGGCTCCAAATGATGTGGACACCACCTACAAGCACAAGTCTGGAGCTTTGAAAAGGAAAGATAAGGATCGACTACTTTTGAATTCTGCAGCAAGCGATCCAAAACAGGGGATATTATGTTTTTCCAGTACAGATTGTTAGAAGAGCTTGAGTACAGAAAGGGGGGAAAACGTCTATTGTGGCCTCAGTTGCTCTGCAAATTGGGGAACCTGCTGTGGCATTTCCATTGCCTGTGTGCACGCAACAGCTTTACGAATGTGCACCGGTAGCACCGGCTACTACAGCAACTAACCTTACCCAAAATGCGGACCATGTTGATGTGTTCACAAACATGAGCCCACAAAAAGTACTCCAGAATCCTTCTGTAACCGATTTGAAAATAGGAAGTGCTGCAGATAATAGAGCGAATGAATCTGTCACAGAGGTGGAATCACCAGGTGATGAATTAAGATCTGTTTGTTTTGTAACAGATAAAGCGCTGTACAAACATGTTACTCAAGCTGAACTGTGTGCTCGTGTTGCTCATGGTGCATGCCAACCACTTGAAAAAGACTTTCCAGGTGGCCAACATGCAAGAAATGCCAGTTTGCGTCACTTCTCCTCTTCAGCCTATTTCATAAAGAATGCATTAGATGAAAGCCTAAGAGTGAAATGGCTGGCTTACTCATACAAAGAAGACTATGCATATTGCCATTATTGCTGGCTTTTGGGTGACCATGAAGCCAAACATGTAAAGTGGGTTCAAGGCTTCAGTGATTGGCGGCGTCTTGGACAATCAATGATGATACACGCAAAAAGCAAATCGCACATGCGATCTACTTTAGCTTTTTTAGCTTACAACAATGACCAAAGCATTGAAACATATATTGACAGACAAATTTCCGAAGAAGCTAAGAAGTGGCATGAGGTGCTAACTATTCTTTTAGACATAGTTCGAAGTTTGTCTACTTTAGGGATGCCTTTTCGGGGTCATCGGGAAAACCTTGATGGTCTCAACTGTGGACTTTTTTTGACGGTTGTTAAGTTGATTGCCAGATACAATCCTACTTTTAATGCTCATCTCAACTCACAAAGCCGTATAAAGTATGTCAGCAAAACTATAACTGATGAGCTCATTGGCATGATTGCTTTGGAGACTAGGAAGTCAATCTTAGATTTGTTTAAAGAGGCAAAATTATTTACACTGATTGCTGATTCAACAACTGATATATCCCATGTAGATCAAATGGCCATATTGGTACGATATGTTCATATTGATAGAGAAAAAAACAATGTGACCATCAATGAGAGCTTTCTTTCTTTCATTGACCTACAACAAGCAGATGCAGCTGCATTGTGTTCCCGCATTGTGAATGTTCTTTTTGTGGAATATGGGCTGAATCGCAATTATATATGTGGGCAGGGATATGATGGAGCAAGTGTGATGTCGGGCGCACGGGGTGGATTGCAGGAAAAAATTAAAGATTATTTTGGAGTCCATCTCTATGCCCCTTATATACACTGCCCTGCTCAGCAAATTAACTTGATTCTGGTACATGCAGCAGAGAACAGGGCCAGCCCAACCACCAAATGTTTCTTTGCGTCATACAGTCAGTGTACACCTACTTTGCATTTTCCAATCGTCGCTGGGCACTTTTATTGAAAAAAGCAGAACATCATGCACACCTTACTTCTCTTGCCCAAGAAAGTGACTCAATAGTTACAAAGGTAAATGCCCAACTAGATGACATTTGTAACTTTGATGCTCTAGAAGACTGCGACGGAATTCCACAAGAGGAATCCTCCAGTACTGGAGAAAATGAATATGTCGCACCTACTTCAGCAAGCCAAGAATATGAAAAACCTCACCATGTGCCATTGCGCTTAAAAGCCCTGTGTGAAACACGTTGGTTTGCTCGTTTGAAGGCAGTTGATGCTATGAAAGAGAACTTTTTGAACATAATTGAGTGCCTTGAGGATGAAGCCAATGCCCAACGAAGTAATGGAGAGGATGTAATGAAGGCAAGAACACTCCTCTTATCAATGGATTGGGTATTTTATCTGAACTTGTTGTGGTGGCAGAAAGTCCTGACTGTTATGGATGCTGTGGCACGCATCTTACAGTCTAAGTCAATTGACCTATTTTTGGTTGCTGAAACATTTAAAGTGACGATACAAAAGCTTCAAAATTTAAGGTCAGATGATGCCTACTTTGATTTTATTAAATGTGCCAGAGAAGAATGGGAAGCAATGGGACTTGAACGGAATGATTTCCCTCTCCAACGTGAAAGGCGTGTACCAAGGCGTGATGGAGAAACTTTAAGGGATGTGGTACTTTCACCTTTGGAAAAACATAAACTAGGATACTTTGAAGTATTGGATAACATGCTTGGTGAAATGAGAGAGTGATGCAATGGCTTCCAAGAAGTGAGCGAACTGTTTGGCTTCCTGCAGCCCCAAAGGTTATCCGTTTTCAGCAGTGTTGAGCTAGGGAAACCAGTCGAACTGCTCCTAAAGAAATATTCAGTCTTCAGCCATGAGCTACTAGGCAACCTGGTCTAATTCCAGACCTACTATTTTGGAGTTCAGAAACATGTCAAAACTGGGAGTGCATGCCCCACGAGTACAGTGCTAAACTATCTGCAGTTTATAATCTCCTCTTCTCTGGAAGATGTCTTACCAGAGATGTCCGTGCTGTGCAGGATTTTTTTGACCCTGCCAATAGGCATTGCAAGTGCAGAGAGGAGCATGAGTACTATAAGGCGTGTGAAAAACTACATGCGCTCTACCATGACACAGAAGCGCCTAAGTGACTTGGCGCTTCTGGCAATTGAACAAGATACTGTGTATAATTTAGATTTATCTGAATTGATAGAAGCATTTGCAAAGGCAAAGGCACGACGAGGCAGTGTATTCCAATAAAATTTGGGGACCTTTGGTTGGCGCTGGCAATTTATTTACTTCTAGCATTGCACTTTATTTTTTATTTATGCGTAGGGCATCATTTTATGAAGCTTAGCTGGCAATTGTATTTTTACTTCCCTTATTGCGTCTATCAAGGAACTGTTTTTTTTGTTGCACAATACTGAAATTATTGTACTGCGAAATGTGTACTTATTAAAGACATTTCTACAAGGTTTTGTATTTTTGTGAAAAATGTCCAGTGTTGTAATTAGAAACATTGGATCCAACTAGACTTCTTAGAGCCATTTTTCTAGGAAATTGTGTGCTCTTAAAAAGCTTTAAGTAATTCTCTTTCGTCCTTAGCCTTGAAACATGTTAATTTCCAACATTAGCTTTAGGCTTCATCCTCCAATATTACCATTGATAGCAAAGCCTGCTGAGGAGGCCCAGCTAGTCTGACCCCTAGGTAACTGTAATAAAGACAACTTCATAAAAAATAGCTTTTGTCCCTAAAGTTTGCCATTGTGCACTTGTTACCACAACTCCGCCCACCCAAAGCTCCGCCTCCATGACCCGCCCACCTAGGACCCTGTGTCAGGTGCTGCCCACGGGGCCCTTTGCCTTAAATCTGCCACTGGGGAAGGGGAGATATCAGGAGGGGGTAGGAAGATAGGAGGGGTAGAAGAAAGACATTACGAGGGGAAGTGGAAATATCAGGAGGGGGTAGGAAGATAGGTGGGGTTAGGAGAAAGACATTATGAGTGGGAAGGGGAGATATCAGGAGAGGGTAGGAAGATAGGAGGGGGTAGGAGAAAGACATTAGGAGGGGGAAGGGCAGGAGGTGGACGGGCGGAGACATCCAGAGCCACTAGAATTCGGGGGTTCAGTATTTACACCATGGCCTAGAGTGGCAGAATCCAATGAGGCTGCACGTTTTCCTATATATTAATTATTTCTGAACTCGTTTTTCCTTTGGGTTTCATTCTTTCACGATAATGGTTATTCTTGGAGTCAAGCGACCACTGGCCATGAAAAAGTCTTGCCCGAACTAATACATGACATTGCATGCGTCAAGTGACATCAGTAAAATCAGCTTGCGTCGCGTCATCCGAGCCCGCGGTGGGAAGCTCGGCTCGTGCGATCTCTCTACAGGCGGCAGCCTGGAAGAGTCATCTGCAGGCAGCAGCCGGTTCATCACGGCCAATGGAAACACCTGCAGGTGGAGGCGAGCGCTGCCTGACAGATGTATGCAACAGGTGCTTGTAGAACTAAGCACCCAGCAGTGACCACAATAAACAATACGTTTATCTATCCTCGAAGAATTGCGTGTGTGTCAGCAGGTGAAGCGTTTCAATTAAAGAAGTGGCAACGGTGGATTTGAACCACGCACGTTTCTTTTTTGCACGCTACTAGCTGGGTAACACACCCACGGTTTCAGCATTTCATTCTGAATTGGTTTGTGTTAAATCCTTTTAACAGCCGGCAGGTGATGTTCATGTGGAACACGGCTTCAGCACTCTTCATTCCCTCACGTTTATTTGCTAAATATCTTGGCCCTTGCAGCCGTCCAGACTCAAATTACTCACTGAACAAGATGGAGGCACAGAACGACACTTTCCAATTGGCTCCTGACATGTGTCTCACTCAGCACGGGCCAGGCTTCTAGGAAGAAACTTACCCTCCGCACTAGATGCAGCGAAAACACTTTCACCGAGCGTCTCATAATCTAATAGCAAAGAGCTGCCAACAATGATGACGTTGCGGCGTTGGACTCCTGTGTTTTTTATTATATTTTTCAAGTTTGACAGATAGTGAGATCCACACTTCATTAGTACAGGTGAGTTTCGAGGTAAACTGTTAACATAGGTAAAACAGAAACACTTTCCATTTTTTCCAATTCATTCAATTACATTAAGTATATCTATCAAAAACACCTTTCTCGGTTCCTTTTTTGTTAATCTGCCTGAAGGTGCGTAATTACTTTTTCATGTCATATGTCTAACGGCTGTTTTTGCTGTTTGATCCGCGGCAAACCACGGTTATAAGGATTCTGCGCATTGGAATCAGACTATGGCTTCCTTAGGGTTCAGCACATGGTTTTTGTGAGAAAATACGACTCACAGCCTTAAAATGCTTTTACAAAAAGGAGACATATATCGTATTTGGGTGGGATAGGTAAGTACCTTGCACACGATTATTTATTTACTTACTCACTGACCGGGGGGAAAGCTATTTTAGTTCAATGTTTTTCATAATATTTGAAACTTGCAGGGTAATTCATGAAATAAATGTCTGTTGAAAACGAGGGCCAAGCATGAAAAACTCACGCAAGCGCACGTTTACCGATTCATGGAACACATTGCGCGTGGCTTACCCACGACCTGCACCGAATCCGCGCGGGTCCTACATGTCATTGTGCCATCAGGAACTCTCTGCGTGAGACGCCCAGAGAAGGCGCACACCGTCCAGCGCACACACCTAAAAAGGGGGCAGAACACGTGGAATGGGGAACAACACGCGAAAATGTGGGCGTAACAGCGAAGTTTCGGAGCAAAATCCGTGCAACGCCCACACGCTCTCTAACAGCACACATTCATGGAATCGAACAGGGCTAACCAGCGTGCGGCAAAAGACGCGCAAACCTGGAAACACGTACGCCAGGCAAAAGCTGGCATGAGCGCCCTCGCGGAGCATAAAAGTGCACGCAAACAACAAACGCACGTATACAGCTACGATGAATGTACCATTCCTTGCAGCAGTGATCGTGGGAAGCAGGAGGAGGATAGCCAGGCCCTGCATTTTTTTTACCCAGGACCAGCCTTTTTGGGATGCCCAGATCCATAAATTTCCCCCTCATATCCTAGACCTGGTCACTTAGTGGGAGGATGACCTCACATCACCCACCCTATGCTCACAAGCGCTGAGCCCCTTACAAAAAGTGCTCAATGTATTGCATTTTTTGGACACTGGGTCTTTTTAGCGGTCAACTGCCATAGTTCGGGGCGTCTCACAGCCCACGCAGTCACGCTGCCTACACCAGGTGTTGGCAGTCATGACTGCACGCCCCTCAGTCCGCAGGCACATATACATGCCCAGAACACCCGCAGAAAGGCGGGCCATGGTCCAGGACTTTTAGGGGATGGCAAACTTCCCAAAAGTGCTTGGTGCCATTGATTGCAACCATGTGGCCCTACGCCCACCTAGGGCCACTGAGCACATCTATCGCAATCGCAAGCACTAACATTCCATCAACGTGCAGGTTGTGTTCAATGCCAAGGGAATCATCACCTCTGTCTATGCAAACTATCCAAGGTCTGTCAACCCATGATAGTTTCATATTCAGAATGTCACCCCGAAACTGGGCCCTGGAAGCTGGGAAGAATGGCAACACATGGCTCATTGGTGAGTACAAATGCATGTGCACATGCTTGCATGTCACACACAGACAAATAGACAAACCCAACTAATGACAACCATTATCACCTCCCCAGGGTACAGTGCCTATCCTCTGAGTACCTACATGATGACGCCCATATGGAACCCCACCACCCCAGGTAAGATACAGTGCAGCCCATATTGCAACCAGGGCCACAGTGGAGCGCACATTCAGAGTGCTCAAGTCACGTTTCGCTCCCTTGACCACTCTGGTGGACAGCTACTATATGCACCCCCAGTAGTGTGCAGGATCATTGTGGCAGCGTGAGTCCTGCATGTTACAACACAGCGGGGTGTACCAGTGGACATGGTGGTGCCCCCACATTCCCAACCACATGCACGGCAGTTGCGCGTGGGGGGGAAAGGGCACGTGGCGAAGCAGCCCGTATCCAGCTTGTGGCACAATTATTCACCTAAAATCCTACCCCTGCGGAGAGCACACAGGCCTGGCACATTCCAGGTGACAATTCATGATGACAAAGGGACATTCAACTGTCACAACCTTACCGCCCTGAGAATGTGTCCTTGCTAGTGCTACATTGTGTGCATCCCTATCTACTTAAACAAACCCAATCCTGTGTGACCAATAGGCCCACATTCAAGGTTCAGAACCCACTACCCCCTTGCAAAACAGCACATCCAAATACTGGTATGTCACCTAAACCTTCCCAAACCCCATGCCACCCGCCCGACACACCATGCCAATGCATGCAATGTGAAAACTCCAAAATGAATGCACAACACATGACACTACTGTCACAAAGTGTTCTTTGACAAATGGAAAAAGGCCAGAGACAACTCCCCCTGCCACATCAAACTGTACACATGAACACCTATTTACCATCATAGCATATCATGAACAGAGGACCCAACAGTGACAATGTCAGACAGTTACCAATCACAATAGCATAAGTGTCTCAATGCGACAATGCCACCACATGGACCTCTCCCATCCTGAGTGTGTGGCTGCAAGCAAAATGTGACAGGGTACCGCACACAGCATGAAGTGCATCAACAATGGAGACAGGCAAGGTAATACACGAAGATGTAACATGTAACATGTAAATATGCACATTTACCGATATACAATATACAAACGAAAATGCATGTCAACCATGCACTGGAGAAACCATCATGAATCCCCACTGGCCACAGAAATGATGGAAGCTCAATGCCTCTGTGTAAGTTAAGTTCACACGCTGCCATCCTTGCAAGCCCATGGAAAGGGGAAGCAGGAGTGGCATGTGTGTCCGGACCCCAAGCCACAAACACCAACATGAGACAAGCCTGTATGGGCCCAGCCGGAACACACAGTGGATGCCTTCGGATGCCACAAAGCAACACACTGTTACATGAATGAACAATAGACAAAAAAAGGAAAAAACAAAAATGGCCATGGTCGATGGAGGGTGCGAGGGGAGCTACCGAGGAGGGAGGAGGTGCAGGGTGGATGTTGAGAATAAAAAAAAAACCTCCATGGGCTCATGGCGTGCACGGCTAGGCTATAGTGGGAGTACTGTCATCGCTGTCGTCACCCTTTGATGGAATATCAGAAGATGTGTGTGGTAAGGGTGCCTGACCACGCATAACCGTGAGATGCTCCTCCATGTTTGCAAGCATGCAGGTCTGAAAGGTTTGGTTCTGTAGGATGATGGTACTGAGGTCCCCATGCAGCACTGCACGTGTAGCACGGAGTTCAGCCTGCAATGTCTCACGTGTAGCACAGAGTTCTGCCTGCAAGCCCTCACGTGACACACAGACCTCCTGACGGCTTGCATGGAGTTCAGCAGAGATGTTGTGTGTCAGCTGCTCCATCTGCTTTTCAGCCCGTGTACTCTGGGCCATCATTGGTGTAGCCAGAGTAGTTCTGAGGGAGGTGTTCTCTTCCCTCAGAGCACCCCTGTGGGCCACTGCCTCATCAGCAATGACTGTGCACAGAGCCCCCAGTTCAGCTGTCAGTCCCTGTTGGCGGCCAACGTGTCCAGCCTGTGTGAGCGGCGCGTGGACTGCTGGAGCTCCACCTGCTTTTCGGGGGGGATAATAGTATTGGCCTGAGTCATCATCTTACATGATGCCCCTTGTTGCTGTGCAATGGCATACATGGAATTCTCCCACACAGTATTACCCAGTGGGGCATGGCCCCCGCATTACCAGACACCACACCTGTCGGGCCCAAGGAGACCTGGTCCTTGCTGTGCTGGCGCTGCCTGTAGCTGCAGGACTGCATTCCTGCTTTGATCTGCTGCCCCAAGATCAGGAGCAAATTGTGTGGAACGGGGCCCTGCATCCGTAACCGCCACAGGCGGACATACCAATACTGACTGGCCCCTTGAGGGGTCTACAACCACTGTAGGTGTGTCGGACAGAACAGCATCCATGCCAGAATCATTAATCTGTGACAGCAGATATGGTTCAACATCCGATTCCGCATCAGAGACATAGACATCCTCAGAGGTGTACTCAGGGACACCCCTGGCCAGGATGGTCTGGAGCACCAATGAATGTTCATGGCCTACCACACCGCGGCCTCCACTGGTGCCTAGTTGGGGCCCTGAACACTCCACCCCCTCCGCCATCGCCTCCTCCTCTACTGCTTCCGTTGCCTCATCACCTGCACAAAATGAAAAGAAGACATGAGCACACATGTTAACAGCATATACCACACACATAGGTATCACAATGTAGACAGCCAACACATGAAGCAGCCATGTCACACACTCAGGCATGCATGCAGTGACAATCAAATGGAAGGGGACCTTGAAAGCAGACATGGACGCATGTCAAATGTCAAGCCAACACATGTACTGCATGGTGCATAGCACCTGCGTCACACACAAGCCGGTGTCTGTCATAGACATCCCACAAACATGACAGATGCCAACACACAGATCGCACGTAGCATAGCCATGTCAGTACTGTCGACCAGACCCAGATGGAACTGAAATACTACTGTCCATGATCCATGTGAAATGCATGTCATTAAACAGCACATGGAAATCACTAAGACAAAACACACATGCGTCACAGGATGCAACAACGCTAGGGTGTTGAAATACAGTGAAGAAAGGCACATGGATACATCAACTCTAGGTCACTTTGACATCACACAAGTGAATAGGCATGTTGAAGGGAGAAACAGGGCCCAGAAGTGTGTGGGTGCAGTGCAGTACATGTGTAAGGCCTCAACTATCAATAAAAATGCAAAACAAGTAATGTCAATGTGGTGTCATGATGGCAGTGTAAGGGCAAGTGCAGTCATCATGTGCAAAGTGCTGGCAGTGGGTTGTAGAGATACAGTACCCTCCCCACCCCTCCCACCAAGGGCGGGGAATGGCTTGGAGGCAGTGCATGGCTAGAAATGGTGGATCAGAGTACTGTGTAGTAGCAGACAGTGTGGGCAGGTGTCAATTGCATTATCTAAGTCATCTGGGACTACAGCAGGGGTGAGGAGTACAGAAAGCACAACACATGAGGAAGCATCAGAAGTTCACCCAGACACAGAGAAGCTACACCAGCAGTTGGATATAGGCAGGGAGGCTGTACCAGAGAGAGGCTCATGCTCGACACAGAGGAGAACCACAAACAAATGGGCCTGAGGATCAACTCACCCTGAGTGAGCAGGAAAGGGATGATCAAATACCATGAGAAGGAGGAAATACCAGAGATGGAGTCGAATGAGGGCCTTGCCCCGGACCCATAGGGGCTTGCCTGAAATGCACATGGCACATGAATGTGCAGTTATGGCCACTTTGAGCCTGTGCCATCAGCACAGTTCGAGTGAGATTCCCTACCTCAAGACCAAAGGACGTCCCACACAGTCCATGTATGGCAGAGTTGCAGAGAGAAGAGTGTATATTCACAGAATATCAGGAACAGTTAGTAGTCTGCCATGGGGTCAGTCATGTAACGACAGAGGGCGTTATTTGAGTGAAAGCGAATCACAGGCTATCCGCAAACATATATTGGAGCAAGAACATGGACAAGAGAGGCTGGCCAGTGATTGACATGGAAGGAGGGTACAGGTGTAGTGATGAGGATTACCTCCATGTGCAGCACATGGTCTGTATGCAGTCTGCATCACAACAAGCACTTATCAGTCAAGCAATGCATGGGTCACACAAGGCAGTCTTGAATACATAGCCTAAACTGGCATTCAATCACAACACATCACCCAAGCAAAATACACATGGCTTGGACACACACGCATGAACACTCACCGGACATTGTCTCATAATCTGGCATGCCTCCACCGCCTTGGATCTGACCCTCATCGATGAAGCCTCCAGCGATCTCCTCATGTGGGTGGAGTGAGTTCATCGTCCTCTGGTGGTGACCCACTGCCACTCACCAGGGTAGAGGTGTAATTAGCATCACACTTGTTTTTTGCTCAACGTTGGAGGTCATGCCAACGCTTCAAGCAATAATCAGCTGTGCGCTTCTCACATCCCAAGGCGCTAATACGGTCCGCAATACACTGCCAGTGGGTCCTACACTGAGCCTAAGACATAGTCTTGTACCCTGCCGTCATCAGCATGTCGCGGCCGTGTGCCGACACGTAGCCCATAAGTGCGTCCAGTTCCACTTGATTGAAACTCTTCTTCCTTGGCGTGCTGGAGGCCTGAGCCGTGTCTGTTGTTCTCGGGGAGAGGAAATTACTGACGGGCCCATTGGTCAGTACTCAACCCCCAAAACCTTGTAATACAAGATAGCTGCACCGAGTGAGGACAGAGTGCAGGACTTACATACTCCAGCACAAATCAATACTAGGGACTCAGTAAGTTGGCAAAGGGAAGTCCGTTTAATAATACATACACCAGCTTATGAAAATCAGCAGCATCTCGACCACCTGTCTCTCCCCGACTTCCTCAAACTTCAGTACAACAGCCTCTTTTATGGGCAAACTTCGTCATCATTGACATCTAATTCTACAAAAAATCATCATGCAATACAATTGTTTGGGAAAGGTAACTTAAGTATAGGGGTTATATCTGTATATGAAAATAAAGCATACGGATTGGATAACTCTTATCGGGTGGGCGTCTACGCCCATCCCTCTACAACACACATGATTGACGTCACTGAAAGTACGACGTCCTATTGGTTACAGTTTCTATAGGACCCTAGATTACATGGTCCATTGTGATTGGGCATGTTCACCCCAAAACATAAATCTCCACTTTAATTAGCAGCATGCAGAATAGACACCCAGGTGCCTAGTGTCCCAAGATTCACCCTTCCTCCCTTCCATCAATCAGTGTTTTAGGGCTATGTGTCAATTAGTTGGCTGGGTATGGCCTCGGATCTGTAGTCTCTTATCAGGAAAAGTTATGGCATCCTCGGGTTCTGGATGACATCAGGCGGTGGTACATCTTCGCGCCTGTCTGGTCACGTGCTTGTTCCCCATGAATCTGCTTCAGTTCTCAGTCTTTTCGTGCATTTGATTCTGTGTTTGCTTGGGCACCTGCATGGGCCTCTCTTATCTTGACCTTCACGGGCGGGCTGGCGTGCTCTGAAGTTGGAGCCTCGTGAGCTCATGCTCACCTCCTCTTCTCTGGTTGACCTCGATTTCCCCGGCATGAGCCATCCTTTGTTAAGTTTCGATCCCGCTCTTTTCCTCCGCTTGGGCCTGGATATGACACTTGGCCAGTCAGGCCTTGGCCGCCTGGTAGTACTTCTGTTTATACAAAATGGAGTTGCACTTGTACATTGTGCTGTATTGAGGTAGACATTTATAGTTGGCGTATGCCGCTCTATTCTTCTACTTAAGCATTGCAGGCGGTATCGATTACTTAGCTTCTTGCGTTTCAAGCCAATTTACACATGTTCAATAAGGCGGTTGCTTCCGTCTTGTCTCATGGCATCATTCTCATACGTTTTTCACAGTGTCTCTCCCCTTCGTCCATTACAATTATCCTCGCAGTTGTCGGTACTGGCATGCCTAGCTTTCAGTAGCCACTTCTGGTTGTTCTCGGGGCTGCCTAGGCCCTTAGTCTATTTCCATTGGCCTTCCATTAAGGCCTTCAGGGTTTCCTCGTGGACAGTCTGTAAATACTCGTCGTTTCGTACCAATGGCAGGTACGGTTGTCTGATTGGGTACCGTGCTGCCCAGGGTTGCCTGGTTATGGGCATTTCAACAGGTATTGATCTTCTAATGTACACAGGGCAGCGGCCCATTGCAGCCCTTTGTTGGTTCAGCTGCTCCTCGTACATCACATACCACGGCGAGTACCTTACTGGCAACTCGCAATGGGGGGCATGGGTGCAGGTTATATCTGGGACGTCCTCTACACTGTGGTCCCAGCCTGGTCCCAGACTGGAGCATGCTTCTTCCTCTTGGGAGGTGGTGCGGACCCTGAGTGGCTTCTGCCGCTCCAGTCAGTAGGGGCTGAAGCGCAGGTTGACTGGCCACTGGAAGCAGACAATGGCATGATGACCGAAGGTCTGACTGCAGGCATTGGCTGCTGGGTGCTGTCTCCAGGACCCAGCGCCACAACTGCCTCGTTGGCAAGGTCCGGGACCAACACAGTCCTAGCCAGGTGACTCAGAGCCGGGGTGGTGTCAGGTGCAGCTGCACCTGCATCTTCCACACCATGGCTGGCCGGGGTAGCAGATGACAGTGCTGCCACAGAACCATGTGACCTGGTGTTTGCAACCTTCACCACACGTGCCTTGGACTTCCTGACATGTGAGTCGGCCTGTGAGTCATCCCCTGCCTGTTCCGTGACCAATCTGGGCCAGGCTAGCAGACCCTGAGCCGGGGTGGTGTCAGCTGCAGCTGCCCCTGCAGCTTCCACTCCCTGCCTGCTTGTGACACAGATGGAACTGCTTGTCGGGCTTGAGGGGTTCTGGGGATGGCAACATCAGCTGCATCTCCATGACCAGCTGGGAGGGGGCATAGCTGTCCCTGGATGGGCCTGGACACACTGCCCTCGTGGACCATGTTGCCCACATTGTCCACCTTGGCCACCCTGGCCACGTCCCCCACTGCGGCCACCTCTGGGAGGTCACCCAGCTTTTTCTCCCTTACCACTTGATGTTGCACACAACAATTGTCCTGGGCAATTGGGGCGAAGGGGGTATGGTACGTGATGGAAAACGTACTCCTGTGCTCCTACAAGGCTGTCTGTGACCCCTGAGTAAAAATCACTGGTCACGCAACGCTCAGGCACCCCAAAAACAAAAGAAACGTGCACGCGACCCCTCAGTAGCCGTAGTGCGAGGAATTAACATCCCACAGTACGCTGTGGCACTCAGAAACACACAATACCGCATCCAACACGCAGGCTACTATGACCTCGAAAATGGGGTACGCGACACACAGGGGCAACCAGAGTGGGAACAATGCATGCACGACTCACCGTCTGCCTTGAAAAATGAAGAAAAACACACGCACGTGTGCACATTGGCAACTCCCCCGCCAAAACAAGAAGTATGCACTGCAACCGTAGTGAAGAAATCGCGTGTGAACCCACAAAAAGCAGAATCTCATGCGTCGGTCTGCACGAAAAGCACGTACTCCGCACTGGTGTCCTACATGGACCTTTAACCCGTACTGAAGGGCAACGCCCGTGCGCATCACGTTACTTACGCGATTACCAGTAAGGGCCTTTCCTCTGATTCCACGCTAACGTGCTGTTTTCTCACGTACGGAGACACTCTGCATCTGCTGGCCACGCGAAAGTACATGGGAGACCCACACTCCTGCCCACAAGGCCATTTACCTGCCTCAGAAGCCCCAAGCTGCCTCCTATGAGCCATCTGCTGCTGCCAGCCCACTCCGTGTGCCTGCTGCCTACGTGCCCTGCAATTTGGTGCCTGCAGTGAAGCCATTGCCAGAGATCCTGTTGCTGAGACCACCTCTGCTGACACAGAAGACTCCCGACTGCTATTCCAACGCTCCACAGCCCAGCCCCAGGACCCAGTTGCCCACCCACACCTGCCTCTGGGGTTGCCAAGTCAGACCAAGCAACATCTGAGGCAAGTGGCAATCCCCGGTAGAGAGGCAGAGGGCTGCCAGCTTCACTCCCAGCAAAGTTGGCATCCTGGTGGAGCAAGCCCTGGGGCATTATGATGCCTGCTTCACTGTGACATTGCGCCTCGACAAGGATGGACAGAGGAAGATCTGGGCAGACATTGTGGGTGCCATCAACGTGGAGGGGTGCTACCCCACGACTACGAACATGTCCGGAAGCACTGGGAGGACCCCAGGTCCAGGACCCTCAACAAGGGTCCGGTTGTCCGACAATCAGATGAGGGTCCTGGAGTCCTGGAGCAGGTACACCCAGTGCTTTATGCCCAGGGCTTAGAGTTGCAGCTCCGTCCGGAGTCAAGTGGTAAGTGTCCATGTGTTCTTGTCCAGCGTAGTGCATGTTGAGGAGTGGCTGGAGTGTGCACCTTGGCCTTATGTCTGGCATAACTCATGTACAGATCTGTGTGTGCACGTCCATGACAGTGCTGCATGTGAGTGCTTTCAAGCGTGTTCCACATCAGTGGTGTCTGTGTTGCAATGCATGATGCGCACTGGCATGTAACGAGTTGCGCATGTTTGCATTCCTGTCTGTACTTGGACATGCAAGAGGTGTGAGACATGAATGCTTATGTCACCTTCATGGACATGCATGGTGTACATGTGCGTATGTCTGAGTAGTGAGTATTTGACTGGCAAACCCCATGAGTGCATGACACATAAGCATCCCAATGCGTGATTGACTCATGTGGCCCAGTTGTCCACGAGTGCACTGTGACGGGAGGTCTACATGGCCTGATGCATGACTGTTTGGTGATGTGTATGTATGTGATGTGCATGTGCCATGATGCATGTGAGGTTCAACCCCTCTTCTGATGTGCCCGCAGTGCCTTGTACATGGATGTGAATGTTTGATGCACGTGCCATGCTTGTTTGTGCATGTGTGTTGCTTGCACTGACCTGTGTGTTGTGGAGGGTGATGATGGTGGTGACGTTTTACAGTGCCACTCATGTGCATTTGCTTTCTGTCTAGCAGACATTTGTTTGGTGCACTGATACTTGTGCCCAATGTCTTCCCATCTACAGCGGTGATGGAGGAAGAGGGCGGAGATGGCACTGTGGAGCACAGTGGCGGGGATGCCTCCACCAGGCAGAGACGAAAGGCCCAGTCATCCTCCCAAGAAGGCGAAGTTGGACGTGGGCTCCTCGGCAGCGGGAGGGACGGGTGAGCTCCCACAGGGGCAATCCAATGCGGAAGACGGTTCGGAGTTATCCAGATTGGCGGTGGACGAGGAGGTGGAGGTGGCTGCATCCACCCAGCAGATGGGGCCTGGCGGGGGTGATGAGGTGGTGCAACTGGTGCAGACCAGGGGCAGGGCAGGAGTGCAGGTCACAGCCGAGGGGCCTGTGCCTAATCCTGTCCCTGATCCTGCACCTGCGTCAGTATGCACCGGCGGGCATGCCTCAGGCCAGACCGGTCTGCAGGTAGAGGATGAGTCCACGACTGCCCCGGGGGTTGTCATCATCCCGGAGGCATTACTGGAAGCGCAAGCAAAGGGCTTTTTGGCAGCAGCAGGCTCTGCGTAGGAGTCGACATGACTTGGGCCATCAATATCAGAGGGGCAGGCATCGGCCATCTGGCAGGAGGGCAAAGTGGACTTTGGCACAAGGATGTCTTCCGTGTGGCAGCAAATGGGCCAGCAGATCGATGCAGAGCGGCAGCGGGCATGGGGGGCACAACTCACCATAGCCAGGGCGGAGAACACCCTGCGTCGGGCAGAGAGGCGTGCAGAGTTCCTTGAGGAGATTCGCAAGGAGTTTGAGAGGAGCATGACGGAGTCCCTGCGAGCCCTCAGGGATAGAGCAGTGGCCCACATCCAGGAAATTGACGCAGAGTTTGATGATGCCCTGGCCGAGATTCTTGCGGGAAATGGTGAGTCGTAGGACTAGCCCGCTGCCTTTGTAAATAGTTAGTTAGTTGTAGGTTTCCTTTCTTTTTTTTATTATTTGTAGTCCACAGACTTTGCTCCACCTTTTGTACATAGTTAGTGTTTTAAAGGGTTTTTAAGTATTCATGTTTTGACTTTTGGGATCATGGACCCTTCATCCTTGTATATAGTTGGACTTCCTTGCATTTATTTGGCTTTTTTTTCAACATGGGGTAATGTTTTTTTTTATGATTTTCATTTTGAACAGAAGGACTGACTTTGGACATGGACAATTTTTTGGAGTTTCCATTTTTTTCAATATCTGATTCCTTTTTGTTTTGCATTTCATTTTCATTCACATTACTTTCATTTTCATTTTCATGCTTATCTTTCAGTTGGTGTGATTTTACATTATTAATACATTTTTATTCCTTCAAATCTAAGTGGTGTCTGCTCTCAATGGTTTGGTACATGTGACTCATCATTGGCTCTGTCACGTGTCACAGCTGTGGAGCAATGTTGGTCATGTCTATGGGTGCATGCATGTGTGAATTTGCGATTCCCATGCCATGGGGCATGTACTGGGATGTGGGACCAATGGATGGGTGTTGAGTTGCACTGTGGGGGTGGGGGGCAGCGTGCAGTGGCATTTTGGTGGACATTTGCTACATGATTGCATGTTGGGACAATTTGTTTGGTGGTGTGACATGAGTCGGGGCCTGCCTGCAGGTTGCCGTAACTGGTGGGGGGGACATGAGTCGGGGCCTGCCTGCAGGTTGCTGTCACTAGGGGGGGCATGAGTCGGGGACAGCCTGCTGGGTATGGTCCCATGTGGGCTGCCTGCGCGGTATGGTCACGAGTGTTGGGGGGTCTCCTGTGGTGAGGGCTACCTGCGGGTATGGTCGTGGGTGCTGGGGAGTCCCCTGTGGTGTGGGCTAACTGCGGGGCATGGTCATGGGTATTGGGGGTCCCCTGTGGTGTGGGCTGCCTGCATGGTATGGTCACGGGTGTTGGGGGGTCCCCTGTGGTGTGGGCTCCCTCCGGGGTATGGTCACGGGTGTTGGGGGGATCCCTTGTGGTGTGGGCTGCCTGCAGGGTATGGTCACGGCTGTTGTGGGGTCCCTTGTGGTGTGGGCTGCCTGTGGGGTATGGTCACAGGTATTGGGGGGGTCGCTTGTGGTGTGGGCTGCCTGCAGGGTATGGTCATGGGTTTGGGGGAGGTCCCTTGTGGTGTGGGCTGCCTGTGGGGTATGGTCACAGGTGTTGGGGGGTCCCCTGTGGTGTGGGTTGCCTGCGGGGTATGGTCACAGGGTTTGGGGGTCCCCTGTGGTGTGGATTCCCTCTGTGGTATGGTCACAGGTGTTGGGGGGTCCCTTGTGGTGTGGGCTGCCTGCGGTGTATGGTCACAGCTGTTGTGGGGTCCCTTGTGGTGTGGGTTGCCTGCGGGGTATGGTCCCGGGTGTTGGGGGTCCCCTGTGGTGTGGGATGCCTGTGGGGTATGGTCACAGGTGTTGAGGGGGTCCCTTGTGGTGTGGGCTGCCTGCGGGGTATGGTCAGGGGTGTTGGGGGGTCCCCTGTGGTGTGGGCTGCCTGTGGGGTATGATCACAGGTGTTTGCGGTCCCCTGTGGTGTGGGCTACCTGCAAGGGATGGTCACGGGTGTTGGGGGATCCCCTGTGGTGTGGGCTGTCTGCGTGGTATGGTCAAGGGTGTTGGAGGTGACCCCTGTGGTGTGGGCTGCCTGTAGGGTATGGTCATGGGTGTTGGGGGAGTCCCTTATGGTGTGGGCTGCCTGCGGGGTATGGTCATGGGTGTTGGGGGAGGTCCCTGGTGGTGTGGGCTGCCAGCGGACTATGGTCAGGGGTGTTGGGGGTCCCTTGTGGTGTGGGCTGCCTGCGGGGTGTGTTGGCAGCTGATGTCAGCATGCGTGGCCCTTTTCATGCGATTTGTCTGGCCCGAGCAGGGTGCGCATATTCACAGGGTACGCAAGGCCCTTTTCACGCGATTTGGCTGGCGCGAGCAGGTGCGTGTATTCACAGGTTTATGGTAGGACCTTTTCACACAATTTGGCATGCGCGAGCGGGGTGCGTGTATTCACGGGGGTACTCAAGGCCCTTTTGACATGATTTGGCTGGCGCGAGCAGGGTGCACGATTTTACAGGGGTACGAGAGGCCCTTCTCACGCGATTTGGCTGGCGCGAGTGCGGTACATGTATTGACGGGGTTACGGTAGGCCCTTTTCATGTGATTTTGCTGGCGCAAGCGGGGTGCGCATATTCACGGGGGTATGTGAGGCAATTTCACGCGATTTGGATTGCATGTGCGGGGTACGTGTATTCACAGGGTTACGGTAGGCCCTTCTCACGCAATTTGGCTGGCGTGAGTGGGGTACGTGTATTCACTGGGTTACGGTAGGCCCTTTTCATGCGATTTTGCTGGCGCAAGCGGGGTGCGCATATTCACATGGGTACGTGAGGGCATTTCACGCGATTTGGGTTGCATGAGCGGGGTACGTGCATTTACGGGGTTACGGTAGGCCATTTTCACGTGATTTTTCTGTCGCGAGCGGGGTGCACATGTTCACGGGGGTATGCGAGGCCATTATCGTGCGATTTGGATTGTGTGAGCAGGGTATGCATATTCACAGGGTTACAGTAGGCCCTTTTCATGCGATTTGGCTGGCGCGAGCGGGGAGCACATATTCACGGGGGTACGCAAGGTCATTTTCACACGATTTGGCTGGCGCAAGCAGGGTGCGCGTATTCAAGGGGGTACGCAAGGCCATTTTCACTCGCTTTAGTTGGCGCAAGCGGGGTACGCCATTTTGCGGGGTTACGCTAGGCCCTTTTCACGTGATTTGACTGGCGCGAGCGGGTTACATGCAGATTTTTCACACAATTACGATGTAGGGGGGCTGTATGCTGAGCCACAGATAGTGCGGGCCTTTGCTCCGTATTGGGGATTTCAATGGCTTTTTCCAGCGCAAGGGGCGGTGTTGGGGGCGTAACTGGCGTTGCTGGATGTTCACTGCACCACGGGTGGTAATGGCTCAGGAAATCCATGAGTGTTGGGGGGTCCCTTGTGGTGTGGGCTTTCTGCTGGGTATGGTCAGGGGTGTTCGGGGATCCCCTGTGTTGTGGGCAGCCGGCGGGTATGGTCACGGGTGTTGGAGGGGGTCCCTTGTGGTGTGGGCTGCCTGCGGGGTGTGTTGGCGGCTGATGTCAGTATGCGCAGCCCTTTTCACGCGATTTGGCTGGCCCGAGCGGGGTGCGCGTATTCACAGGGCACGCAAGGCCCTTTTCACTCGATTTGGCTGGCGTAAGCAGGTGCGCATATTCACAAGTTTATGGTAGGACCTTTTCACACAATTTGGCTTGCTCGAACGGGGTGCGTGTATTCACAGGGGTACTCAAGGCCCTTTTCACATGATTTGGCTGGCGCGAGCGGGGTGCACGATTTCACAGGGGTACTCAAGGCCCTTTTCACATGATTTTGCTGGTGCAAGTGGGGTGCGCGTATTCACAGGGGTACACAAGGCCATTTTCACGCGTGATCGGTGAAAAATACGCAGTGCGCGGTAATGCTGTTTTGCGCCGTGGCTGGCACACGCATGGCGCACGCTCCCTCTCTGCACGAGGCGCTTGCGCTGCCCCTGTACCAAATTCTAGGAATTGGGCCCTTGATGTTTTGCTAGCAACACATTGCATGCAAATGGTTAGGTTGCTTGAGATTAGTAAGGAGGAACTTGGTTTGGCCTAGGGTATCAGGAAGCCTGAATACGTCACTGAGGACACCAGGCTGTGAAAGCAGGAAGATATCAGTGACACAGTGGACCGTTTCAGACAGTGCATGGAGGAAGTAAGCATGTGGATGGACCTAGACAGACTTAAATTCAATCTGGGCAAGACTGAAATCCTGCTTTGTAGCAATTCTGTATTCAGGTGCCAAATAAATTCCGGATGTCAAGTCAATGATATCAGTGCTACAGCTTCCCTGATCTGGTCTGCAAACCACCGATATTCTTCCCATCTCCAATTTTCAAGGTCATTGCCAGGATTTGGACCTGTGACCTGCAGATCAAATAAAAATATCAGCAGTGAGAGCTCAACCCACTGAGCAAGCTAACCTAAATCCACAACAGATAAGCCACATGTCTAGGTCATTTTCTTTCAGCAACTGACTATAGCTAGATTTTTGGATTACTTTACATTTCCTCATAGAATTCATATTAAATGCCTTTGCCTCCAGCCATCTGGATTTGTGCAAATTGATCTATCTCGCCCTTGCTAAGGCCCTACTTCTTAAGTTACACATTATACAGAATACAGCAGTGCAAGTGTTATCGTGATGGGGGCATAGAGACGTACCACTCTGGTTCTCCGAACCTGACATTGCCTACCCTTGGAAGTGCGGATTCAGTATAAGGCAGTTTGTGTTTGACATAAGTCCTTCTATAGCATAACGAGCTGAGCGCCTGTTTCTGACATCTGTGTGCAGCCTGCTGATGCAGGTTCGAATCCCAGGCAGGTCCAACTCAACCTTTCATCCTTCTGAGGGTGATAAATTGAGTAGCACGCTGTAGGGTAATAATATCAACTGTTATCTCAGCAAGCTTAGATGCCTGTGGGCTTGTAGCACTATATAAAAAACTAGATATTATACAGAAATTGTTTAAGCCGCATCAGCCAAATAGATCACTCAGACTAGCATTTTGGGGGTGCTGTCCATCCCAAATGCAGATATGTTAAAGAAGGTGGATAGTCTTTCTCCGTCCATGCAGCCAGGCTGTGAAACTTTCTGTTATCAGGAATTTGTGCATTGGCAAACCGTCTTAATTTGGGACAGAAACAAAAGACCTACTTTTTACGTATTAATAGTCTATGCGCTAGTAAGCATTGTTCCAGTTTCCATTCCAATGCCATTATCAATATACCTTTCTAAGGTGTTCATGCAAGATTGCATGGAATGATACCTGCAGGGGCCGTATAGGGACGATCCACCATCACTGGTCACAAGTTGGACATAAATGCTACTGGCCCTCTAAGGGACCAACACACTTGCACGGGGCATTGCCCCACTTCCCCAGCCCAGGCTAAGCAAGCCACAGGACCAAACCTTCCCCAGAGTTATGGTGTCCACCAGTGGTCGAAGTGTATGAAAAGAAGTAATGAAACTATGTTCCCTGCTGGCCTGCCCCCGCTCCCCACAAACCCCATCACCAAGCCCCCTCCACGTGGCATACAAACCCCCAAACAAACACACCTTCTATGTAAGGGAATGTTCAGTGCAGGGCCCTGAAGTGCAAGTTTCAACTTCTTCCTATGCTTTTATTTTAAGACGAAACCATTCCGGAACAGTTTCTTTTTAAAATAAAAGCATAGGAACAGTCAGTAACACTTAATTAGCACCGCTCCCAACCGCCCACGCCTACTTTGTCCACTGGTATGCACTCTGAAGCACTCACATGCTCACTATGGGTCCCACTGAAGGCGTGGCTCTGCTGCAGTCCACAGACATCAGTGTTCATGCACAGACTCACACAGATTCACACAGACAGGGATTCCAAGATGGCGGAGTAATGCTAGAGACTAGGAAGAGTTGAGGAGGTTGATAACTAGAGAGATAAAAGACATTGGGAGTTTCAAGGAGGGATACATTAGATGGTAAAAGGGGGAAGACATGATGAAGTGATAGGAGGAAAACCTCAGGAGGTGGTCGGAGTAAGACAATATAAGGTGGAAGGAGGGAGACATCAGGAGATGGTAGAGGAAAGACATCAGGAGGGGTAGAAAGAAGACATCACAGGTGGTAAGAGGAAGACATCGGGAGGATCTTGAACCCAGGAGAAAACACCAATGACTAGCCAGGCCGTAGCTAGCGGGAGAAGGCTCACTTTCCCCTACTCAGGGGTGAGAGGCAAGGCCCTGTTCGTAAGGAAGAGGAGAAAGCACATGTTGTGGCATCAAGGGGGCTCAGGATCAGAGATTGAGAACAGAGGTTGTCACAGCTGCGAATTCCAGTCGCAGGAGTGGCACGAACCAATTACCCCCACTACGGTCTGGGCGCCTGCAAGACAGTGCTTATGCAGGCCTCCGAGACCCCAGCAGGGAAAGAGGGTTAGGATCTCGATGTTTCGATAGGTATCGAGCAGAGGATAACCGGAATGAGAATTAGGAGGGGGGAAGTGGACAGGCAAGGGAAGATAGGGGTGAAATAACAACAGTACATTCACATTATTACCCAAAACATGCACACAGTTTTTACATATAACTTTTGATACAAAAGAGGCACTTAGCTCTGGGGATGAGTGCTGGCCTCCTACCTGCGCACTCTCAGGTCCGGTGCTCGGAGCAGTTCAAATGCTGCAAGAGAGTTTAGCATTAGTGACCTGTTTTTGGTTCACATAGGGCACAATACAAGAGAACAGGCATACCATCTGGTGACACCCCGCCCCAAGGATTGGTTAGTGCAATCACATGCATGTGGAATGTTAATCTGCTCATGCAGCCTGTTAATACCAAACAAAGATGTGCAGATGTACCCGCCTTACGTGCCTAATTATTGGTGATTCAGAACCTGTGGCCCAAGTTCGCCGCACGTGGCTAGGTAGTGATATTTCCCATCGTGTTGCCAAAGCTTTGCCGCACGTGGCTTTAAACCCAAAAAGCCTGCAACACAGAGTGTCAATCTTTTCTGTGAAATTTCTCATCACCCCCACTCTTACTCACAATTTCTTACCCATATACAGACCCCCAGGCTACAACAGACATTTTGCTGAATCCCTCAGCAACTCGGTAGCAGCAATCCTTGTTATTCATCCCTCCCTCATAAAGCTAGGGGATCTCATCATCTGGTTTGATGTCCTGCATAACACCATGACACGGCCAACCCTGGAAAACCTGGAATCCCTCCACCTGATGCAACTGGTATCAGGCCCCACTCACTTTGCAGACCATACTCTTGACATAATCTTCAATTATTCCAAAATGATCTCCACTAATCTGGATGGACATCACGGCCATGTTGTTCACACTCTCGACAGCAGACCCCTCTTACCTTAGGATTAGCCCAGGACCTGCCACCTGCTTCCCACTATCGAACAAAGTCAAAGTAATGCTGGACCTGGCTGACACCCTTCTTGCCTCCCTACCTTCCCTCCCAACCCAGGAGAGTCAGCTCCCCATCAGCCCATTTCAACCAATTGCTCTCCGATGCTCTAAGACCTCTCTCCCATGCCAGATCCTCTACCAACAGACCAGGACCCTCCGCCAGATAGTTCACCACAAACCACAAATCTCTCAAAACCGTGAACCTCATTCTGGAATGCAAATGTCTGACTGACCCTTCACCCCAGAATTGAACTTCGAACACCCAACAGATCAAAGCCTACAGAGAAGAAATTCCAAAGGCCAAAGAAATCCTTCTACTGGAACAGAATCTCACACGCCCCTACACCAGAAGGGACCCCCACAAGATCATCCCAGAATTAATTGCAATGCTTTGCAGATCTTTAGCTCTACCCCACTCCCAAGCACTGTGTGACGCCCTATCCAACCACTTGCACAGCATAGCCATGGAAAGGAACCTTGCAATCTACTCTAAATTAGCAATGCTCCTGCCCCGCGCGAGGCACTCACGGCCGGGCTGCCAGAACCACACTCCACCCACCCACTTTCATCTTTCTTCTCCCTTCTCTCCCAGACTAAATTCTTTAAGCTACTAGCCAGCAGCCACCCCTCAGGGTCGCGGAGATCCCTGCTCTCCTTCCCTGCTAAAAGAAATCCGTTCCTCAACCTGTGCCGTCAGCCTGGCAAGATCTTTCATTAACAATTCCCTCACCTAAGGCACATTCCCAGAAGCCTTCAAGACATCACACATCAAAACCCTGTTTAAAAAACCCTCCCTTGACCCCATTCTACCAGCCAACTACAGACCCATCTCTAACACCTGCTTCATAGCCAAACTAATTGACTGAACAGCTTCCTCCAAGCTATGCCTTTTCACTGAATCCTACCTCCTCCTCGACTCCACCCAGTCTGGCTTCAGACTGTTAGAAGGAACCAAATCATCCCTAGTCTCCATCTGGGATGATCTCGAAAGAACATTAGATTCGGAAGGCTGTGCCACACTTATCCTTCTCGATCGCTCGGCTGCCCTTTGACACCATTGACCGCTACACCCTCACAGGCAGACTCCACTCACTCGACAAGGGTGTTGCAGCATTGATGTGGATATTCTCTTTCCTCTCCAACAGATCGCAAATCACATACATGCCTCCCTTTTCGTCTACTACGTATCCTGTCACCAAAGGAGTACCACAGGGTGCCTCTCTATCACCCCTGCTTTTCTATCTATACCTGAACTCCCTCCCCACTTTAATCAGCTCACAGGGCCTGTCTTGCCACAACTATGCAGATGGCACCCAATTACTCTTTAAAATCCCAAAGGACATGTCCAACCCCACTCCTGACCTCGTCTCATGCCTCACGGAAATTGACCACTGGGTGATGGCCAACCACCTCCTTCTCAATCCAGGTAAAACTGAAATCATGATTTGCAGTAAGACTGCCCTCTACCCCAACCCACACCTTGCCCAACCTCCCTAGATGCTCCCCATACCTCTAACACATTAAAGAACCTTTGATGCACCATTTACGCAGATCTGACTCTATCATATCATATCAACACAGTGTTAAAATCATGTTCTCCACACCTACGCATTCTCTGACGCATCTTCCCCTACCTCACCTAAACTCACAGAGTTGTCGCAATAACAACCATCGTCCTCTCTCGTTTAAACAATGCCAACTCACTATACTTGGGTGCCCCTACATCTCAACTCAGGAAACTCCAATGAGTCCAAAACACATAAGCCAGGCTCCTTCTGGATCCAGGCCCTAGAGAGCACATCCCACCTGCCATCCATGTCCTGCACAGGCTCCATGTCGAACGACAGTGCACCTTTGTGGCATTGTGCATCACCCACCATGCCCTGCACAACACAGGCCCAGAATTCCTACAATACAAGCTCACCCCCCATAAAACCAACAAAAACTTGAGATCATGCACAGCTCTCCTCCTGGTCTTCCCTTTGACTAAATCAACCAGGATAGGAGGATCCTCCTTCTCCACCCAATCACCAATCATATGTAACTCCATCCCTCTTAACATCCGGCGCATAGAGGATTACCTCACCTTCTGGAATGCATTCAAGACCTGGCTCTTTCCACAGATATTTGCGGGTAGGTGGCCGTGTCTTGGGAGGGATGCACCTATCTTCCATCGAGATGGAGTGCAACAAATACCTTTAAGTCATGGCTTATTGATTGTTAAGTTGATGGAGTGTCGGCCCTGTCATGCGGGTCTGCAAGAGCCCTTTCTTGTGTCTCCTCATCTGACTCATCGATGCCCACGTCTGCTTTTCCTGGTTTGTGAAGTTCACCCGAGGGGTGTGTTAGTTTGCTTAAGGCAACTAACAGCACCTCGCTACACTCTCCATCAAGTGGTGCTAGACAGAAAGCACGGTCCTAATGAGCAAGGTTTTAACCAAGCAGAGTGAATGGTGATGTAAGAGGCTGTGCTCATGCTTATCTATGCTTGCACAGGCTTCACGCGTACAGAGTTGGTTGAGAGAACTTTGGGGGAGTGTCTCCAAATGACGAGCGGTCCTGAGACCTGGGTTTGAAAACCACTGCCATCAATGCCTTTGGAAATTACTCCTGTATTTTTTAGTTTATTTTATTTTGTTACATTGCATTTGTTTTACCTGTAACACATTTAACAAAAATATAAAAACTGTAGGGAACATGGGCTTGAAGTTTATGTACACATGAAGCAAGAACTTTGCTTCATGACTTGGCAGTTTATATGCAATGCCATGCCTTAGTTCCCACTCCACCAAGAGCTCCAGAGGCTCAAATAGACTGTGACATATGAGGATGCGTGAACACTCATTTGTGCTGGGTTGGCAATACCCTTGTTGCGAAGTTGGGATGGTGTCCTGTGCCACCCCACTTAACAGGCGCTTGTTCAAAGTCCCTTCACATCCAGAAGTGCTATTTTGGTTTTGGCGCTTTTTGGTGGCGTAAGTCACCATATATAGCCAGAACATTAATACTATAAAAAAGAAAGGGGGAGCAGAGTATGGCGTTGGCATGGCAACTTGCTGATGCTTGGCAGTGAAATAGTCGAAGCACCAGCTGGGTCTTGTTTTTTCAAGGAGGGTTGTGCTTGCGCCATAATGAGTTCCTCAAGACGGAATCTCCTCCCGGTACACAGCAACATAGAACGGATAGGGGGGCATTAGATAGAAAATTATGCTTTGGTACACAGGATGAGGAGTGTGGGATGTTTTAACCCACTAGTCTATGCCCTGCAACATCACTGTGCGCTGCTTGCATCAGAAACAACAGAGTGGCCGCCAAAAAGATCTTTGCGCTAAAAATCTCTGAAAGTGCACAGGAAAACCTGAAAAATAGGCCGCCAATCCATTTTGCCTATGTCAGTGGTAACACAGGAGGCCACTACCAAAACCTATCATTTGGCTGCCCACAGAGGAAAATGAAACTACTTGAAAAAGCAGTGCTGCATTGAAAAGGAAAACCCAGAACTGCTTTAAAAATCTGTTTTTCCTTGGCTGTGGAAAGCGCAAAAATCATGGTTCCCAAACATCACAAAAGATCCAACATCCTTGTTGGGTGTTAAACATCACTTTATTTAAAGAATTCACCTAAGCACAATGTCAGCAGAAACATATTTTATCAGAAGAAAATCCACATTCAACGATGTTTGCTTGGAAGAATATGTTAAAAATGGGCGCAGTACCGCCGCTCGCCTGTGTCAGAAGCTAGCATTTACTTATACTGTCATTAAAACCTGTGCCTTAAAATCAAAGTATGGAAAAGAAGAGACTTCCCTTCAAAAGCAATATAAGGTGACAATTCAATCTCTATGTTTTAAAAAGGCTGGAATTAAGAGATTTGTGTCTATATTTGTAAAAATTTAAATTGTATTTTAGAGAAAGACTATTTTAAACATTGTTTTAAAAGTAAGTGAAAGCCAGCCACACTGAGCTTCAAAGACATTCCACAGTTTCTCCCCAAACAAAGGAATCTTCCCCCCTGCTCTCTGCTGAAGAACTGGCAGGGAGGTGTGAAAAGAAATGGGAGGGGACTTTGGCCTGTTGCTCTGATAAGAAACAAAAGACTCCCTTGAATGAAAGGAAATGCAAATTCGGGTGTGACAGAAAAAAACTGCTGGCAGGAAGAAGCTTGGGACGGCTCTGGCCCAGCCAAAACCTTGGGGGCGAAGACAGACAGTTTTGTTTATTCAGAGAGCACAGAAAATATCTTTTTGAAAAAGACTCATAGAAAACTGAACAAATATGGTAAAAATCTGTAAATATAGTGTTGTTGAAATGAAAAGGTTGGTCACGTTTTAAAACCACTCTGCAATTTGAGCGATATTCAGAGACTGAAATACGAAAATGTTGACTTTGTAGCAGTTGTGGTAAGGCTAAAAATATGAAACTTCACAGGAGTATGCCCAGATGTTATGTGCATGTATCTGTAAACATGTGTACAGATCTGATACTGGGTAACCAACCAAAAGTGCGAAAAACTGTCATTTGTGAACCAAAACTCTTAGGAAGATGGGACTTAGACAGATATGTGCCTTATTTAATCTGTAATGTAAATATGTATTATTAGCAAGTTGGTGATATTGTAGATATGCTTCCTATGAAAAATAGATTTTCTGTGTAGGAACAAAGGGGAGTTTTTTCCCTGGATTGTAAATTGCAGCATCACTATGACACATCATGACACTGGTTGCTTCTCAAATCAGGAGAGAGGGAATACCTTAATCAATAGGCTTCTTAGAGGGTTGGGCTTAGCATAATCAGCCTACCCACCCCTTTGGGAAATACATAAATAGGGACTGTTGAGGACCTAGAGACACACACACATTCACCCATCAACTGATTTACTGGCAAAGCGTTCTGCAGGAAGAACCCAGACCAAGACTCCAGAACCCAGATCAAGAGTCCAGAACTCTGAAAGCAGAAGGCCTGACCAAAGCTGAACCCTTTTCAGCTGGCCTTTAAAATCTTGCAACCTGATTTGAACCCCAAACTTCCAAGGGGCACATCAACCAATTCAACAGCCAGGCTGTGCTGTTTTTCTACTTCTTGCCATGAACCCTTGCTAGAACCTCGAGATCCAAACCAGTAGAGCAGAGTTGTAACCCAGAACCAACCCGTCAGATCCGGAACCAGAGGCTATGCAGAGACAGAGTGCCATGCTGAGAGCAGAACTAGGTGCCCTGAATCCTGTCCGGTGGTGAGCAGATTCCAGTCCAAAACCCTTGACCAGATCTTTGATGGGCCTATTCCAAAACCATAGTTGTGAGTATTTAGCATAGAATTGTCCATAGCCAATCTCTTATCTTAAGTAATCCTATCCAACCTATTCCAACATATCCAGAACTGCATTGTAGAACCTCTTTTGTCTGTCCTGAATCTTTCTCTCATCCATATAATCCTTTGATGATTGTAGTGATAAATCATCTTTGCGCTAATATATATTTGCTGAAGAAAGGCAAGTGTTTGCAGCGGGCAAAGATCAGACAGAGGCGCCTCTGGACTGGTGGCTGTACCGTTGGTATCTTGCATCTTCATAGCCTCCCTTAGTGTTAATAAATCCTTGTTTGTAATCTTCAACAGCGCATCTCTCATTTAAAATCTTGACTCTTTTTGAGAAACATTGACGTTACTAAAACCCCTGTAACTTTTGAACCGTACATGCTAGAAACGAAATTTAAGTGTCATATTGAAGCTAACATCCTCACCTTTCAAACAAACCCATAACCACATTCGATCCTGATAGTTTTGCCATAATCGCGCTTAACGCACGTGGAAAAAGTTGCTGCGAATCTACATTTGGCTCAATTTCACCACATATAAAATAGCTATTTCTTACATTTAACTTCTGAATTCAGTTTCCTATCTGCTAGTCATTCAAACATTATTGCTAATGTTTGCCCGAAGCTATCCAAAGCGGCTCCCACCAGTTCTAAATCCTATTTAGTGAATTACAATCCATTTTAGCATTTTTCCATTCATTCAAAACCACATTCACAAGCATTTGACCTGTGTTAAAATCATTCCTGTTTCTCTCTAAACTTGCTGGGGGAATTGAGAGTGAAACTGCATTTGGTGAGATTCCTGAAGCCTGTTTTTCTCTCCTTCCATCTCTATATTGCATATTAGGGGGGGATTGAGAAGTATCAGGGGGAAAGAGTGATTATATTGCATTTGATTGAATTCACATCAAGTTTTATTTCTGTGCTGCATTAATTTCTTATCATTGCATTTCATTGAACCCACACAAAAGTTTATTCTATGCTACATTACTCTTCTCATCCATACTCCTATTGATTAAAGAGATTGTTGATTATTGTAATATCACCCAACGCTGATAAATGTATAAATATTAATAGTGTGATATCCAGATATTGTTCATAATTCATAAAAGTGTGATATATATACTTTGCAAAACAACCTACTTCTTGGTTCAGTGAGACCGAGGGGATTCAAAGAGAGAGGCATGATATAAGGTTACATCATTCAGAAATAAAAGAACTTTAGACATAAAAAATATATAATTAAGGGTTTCAATTGGACATCCCACGCTAGGCATTGACTTAGGTGTATTGTTGGGTTGAAACCACTTACAGGAGCTATACTGGGAGGGGAAATAAGTATTTAAGGCAAATCACAGAAAGACGTGCGGGACACACTAGCCTTAAGGTGCAGTATTTGCTGGACGAACCACATCCTACTCATTCTATGCATACCGACTCTTCCGGGGACCCTCAGCCACCGAGAACATCATAGCGATCACCCAGTCAACTTAAGTCACAACTCTTGCCCCTTACGTCAACTGCTACTACAAGCCAACCGTCCTCTGTTTGAAGAAACATCCACTGACTGGAGTCATGCTAGAAGTGGAAGTGATGCAACAGGGAGGCTTGGTACGCTTGCGCTGTGTGGTTATAGCATGTGAAAGGGTTCGTCCAGAAATAGACTTGTAGTTGTAAAAGCACACAGGAAGGAATTCTTTCTCATGCATGTCTCCTGAAATGTAATATTATAGACTCTGCAGTTCAAAAGACTGTTGCCATAAATAATGTGTGAAAAAGAGACTGAAAAAGACAGAGCCTCAATCTTGAAACAAATACTAGCCACAATTTTAATGGCACATGCCGCACCAGTCTTTAATGGGTGCACCTGAAGCCTGTAGCCATCTCCGGAAGGTCTACAAATGTCGCAACCTGCTCCACATTGCTACTTTCAACTCTCGTTCTGCTGTCAAATTTTCCTCTGACATCTGTCACCTCCTCCAAGAACTTGACCTGGATGTCCTCACTCTGATCGTGACATGGTTCACAGCCAGCTCTGTTAAAAGTTTTAACACTCTCATCCCTAATGGCTACAAGATCCTCTCTGAGCCCAGAATCAACCGACCCAGAGGTCGGATAGCTCTGATCTTTCCTGAGTAGCTCTCTGCTTGTGTAATTCTTACACAAGACTACTCATCCTTTGAATACCTGGTCTGCAGGCTCTCTATCTCTCCTGGCCTCTCTGACTGCGGCCACTATCTACAGGCCACCTGGCCAGGTTGCCCTCTTCCTCTCAGAATCGGCTGAGTTCTCCTCTTCTCTCCTTGCCGCTATCTCTCAACTTCTCCTCGGAGACCTCAACATCCACCTGGATGCCTCCAATACCTCCTCTGGGCTTTTCTGCAACCTCTGTGGCACGCTCTCTACATTATGCCCTCTGGTCTGACACACTCTGCTGGACATACCTTGGATGTTCTCATCTCCTCAGACATCCCCCTCTCTAATCCTCTCACCACTACTCTCTCTTGTACTGACCACGTTCTACTTTCCTCTCATCTGAAACTCTCTATCCCTCAGGCAAAGTCTATCCACAATTCAGTAAGATGGAGATCCTTTTCTTTGGGGCTCCTGCTCCTGCTTTCCGTCTCTCATTCTGGCCACCCTCGTTGGGCCCTCTTCCTTCACCTTCCTGTGAGGCAAAAAACATTGGCGTCATCTCCGACTCCACTCTCTCCTCTCCTCACATCTTGGACATTGCCAAGAAGTCCCACTACCAGCTGCACCTCGTCCAAGATACTCTTCTCTTTCTGACCATCCCCCAGAAGCTCACTGTATCCAGAGACATGGTTCTCTCTAGGCTGGACTACTGCAATAGCCTCTTTCTCCATCTGCCTTCTGCTACTCCCTTCCCTCTACAACTTATCCAGAACAGGACTGCAAGACTTAACCTTGGCCTCAAGCCCAGGGATCGTATCTCTCCAGCTCTGAAATATCTCCACAGGCCCGTGGCTGCAAGGATCAACTTCAAGACCCTTTGCAATTGTCCGCTAGGCTTTCTGGGGCCAGGGCCTGCACTATACCCATCACTCTCTTCCTAAATACCTTCCTTCTCGAGGCTTTCAGTCAGCTACCTCCAACTCTCTACGGGTCAGATGCTTCTCCAGGCAGAGAGTGGGGGGCAGATCTCTCTCCTCTGCAGGTGCCTCCCTCTGGAATGCCCTCCCTGTCCCTCTCAAACATGAGCCGGACCACCTGAAGTTCCGGAAGCAGCTCAAAAGTTTCCTCTTTTCCTATGCTTTCTCTCTCCCTCCCCTGCTGACCTACCTGACCTACCTGTCTGCCGTACCGACTGGTTGCTTGGCTACCCTCAGATAGCTCACTGGGTGCCTGGCTACTCCATGATCAGTCACCCATGCCTCTACAGTCCTTTTTGTCCTTGCACTTATCCAGGGCCGCGCTGCCCTGTGCTGCACATACTCAGAGCATTGCTGCCCTTTCCCCGTCCCGCTCCCTGACACTTCTCCCTTCCACCCCCTTGCCTTTCTCATTCTCGAACTTGCAATATCTGAATGACACAAGGCCCAGTAAGATCGCTTGTTTTGTCCTCCCTCCGTCTTCCCCCCCTTGTCTTGTTGTGCCTTGAAACACTTGTGTACAGGGGCGTTATAAATGACTTATATCATATCAATGGGACGCGTTTGCCTCAGAGCGAGGCTTAGAACACTCAGTTTTCAGGCGTGGAACTCATATCTTGAATGCATCTCCTCATGAGAGAAATCTAATCCAAAACGAGAATTCAAACGTTTCCGGTTCCTTCCTCGTGCTTAGTACCGTTTTTCAATGTGGACTTGTTATGATACAGCAAATAGTAAAACGAGCATTGGCAGAGCCAATGTATTTGAGTTCAACCCATATGGAACGTTTGTATTTTAATACGTTTGTTAATGTCTTTTTATTTTTAAATAAAAGTGTGTATTCCACGTTATGCCCAAGCACCAAATATCAGCCACGTCTTGTTGGAGCAGGATCATGCAAGCTACAATTATGTAAACATGGTGAAATGGTACATTGTTGTCAGGGCTTTAAGTGGGCCGGGGCCTGCCGGGGCGGGGCCCCGGCAGGCTCCGAAATTTCGTTTTGAGGCGGGGCCCTGCCGGGGCCCACTAATCTCCCAGGGCAGCTCCGGCCACCACACGAAAAGGCATTTTTTTCTACAGCCTGGAGCTCTCGCTCGTGTGCGAGAGCTTCAGGCTTCAGAAAAAAATGCCTTTCAGCTATAATGGTGGCGCCGCACCTGCGAGGCATCCCTTTAATCAAGGGATGCGCGTGGGCCGGCGCCACCATTATGGAGAAACGTGAGGCCGCTGGAAGCAGAGGCCTTGCTTTCTAAATACGGAAGCTCAGGCGGATTCGCGGGAGTTTCAGTCTTTAGGAAAAAGGCCTCTGCTTCCAGTGGCCTCACCCTTTCAGCCTTAATGGTGACGCTGCCCCTCCCCAGCTGGCGAGGGGCAGCACCACCATTAAGGCTGAATAGGCGAGGCGTTGTCACCTGCCAGGCAAGCCTATACAAAATAAATGCAGAGATCAGCACCCTCTACCCAATAGGGGAGAGGGTGCTAATCTCTACAAAAGGCTGCCTGGCAGGGGTGCCAGTAGCCCATTGAGCCGGGGCTCGTCAAGGGGCGTGGCCTAACGGCCCATCAAGACCCCGTTGTTAGGCCACGCCCCCTCAATGGGCCCCGGCTCGATTTGTAGTGCCACTTAAGGCACTGATTGTTGTAAATCACTACACATGTCGTGGCCTTGGCTCTGAACGTATGAGTAGCCCTGCTTTGCATTGAATGTTACTGTGTACTCTTTACAAATCGGTAAAAAAAAAGGTAGCAGGCGCTCCTCTCCAGATAGAACATGGCATGATAACTTGTTCTGAGATGAGAGTTTGCAGCACACGCTTTTTGCTCACTGTACCTTTCACAGATGGAAAATATCCATTTACATATCAGTCTTTGTCCCGCCCACATGGGCAGTCCAGCACCGAAATGCTATGGCAATTCCTCTCTGAACAAGACTACCAACAGCAACCCCATACACGTGTTTCAGCCTTGTTAGGCCTCATCAGTGAGGTGAAGCTTTGTTCTCTGAGCACAGTGAGCAGGGAGTCCACGTCTGGTTGCCCCTAGGTAACTCAGGGTGACCAACCCCAAGTTCCTTGCAAATATTTTAAAAAAAGGTAGCAGGCACAGCTTCACCTCACTGATGAGGCCCAACAAGGTTGAAACACGTGTATGGGGTTGCTGTTGGTACTCTTGTCCAGAGAGGAATTGCCATAGCATTTCGGTGCTGGACTGCCCGTGTGGGTGGGACAAAGACTGTGAAAGGTACAGTGAGCAAAAAGCGTGTGCTGCAAACTCTTATCTTAGAACAGGTTATCATGCCTTGTTCTTTCTGGAGAGGAGAGCCTGCTACTTTTTTTGAAATCTTTACAAATCGGGTTTAATAATTCTTGCCTCCATGTCTCAGCACAATGCAAAGAACATCAGTAAACGCCCAAACTATTGGCATTGCCGATGCTTGTTAATTCATGCTCTACACTTTTTAATTTCTGCATAATTTAAATATTTTTTTACAAATGCAACTTGGGTCACTTTTTTATATTGTACTTACTTGTTAGAAACATCAGCGTAAAATGTGCACTGACTGTCCATGTCATCCTAGTCAAACTGGCCATCACAAGAGTCTATTTTATGTTCTTTCATTTGCATTTTGTAGTCCCAGCACAGATCAAAGTCATAGCCAACTCTCACTGCTTACCCGCTGGCAGGCACCATGCCTGTGGTGATAGGGCTTTGCTTTTTATGTAACCCAGTTTGGTAAACAGACACTGCAATCCCAACTCACAATTAGGCGGTATATTAAAAAATATGAGATGGCAGAAAAAACACTGTATTTTAAATAACACCATACTGACGATATCCTCTGTTTGCACCGAGCAACCAGAAAAACAACTTGTCCAACAAAGTCAGGTGCGCAAAGCCTGCTAGCCCGCACAGTCGAAACAGGTTCTGAGGCTTGTAAGAGCCGTGGACCTCTGTGCCTGCTACCCATGGCAACTACACCTTGGAGCACTTACCTCATATCACCCCTTCCAATACCAATGATTTACCGGTTTGCAGGTTCCTCAAGACACAGGGCCTCATTACGAGTTTGGAGGTAGCCATGCCGCTATTTGTGGCATGGCTGCCTCCAAACTCGGGTCCGGGTTCCTCAAATGAGGATTTACCGGGCCATTCCAACCTTGGAGGACCCGGTAATTCCTCATTCGAGGAACCCGCACCCGGTACATCCTCATTCGAGCCCCTATAGGGCTCGAAAGGGAATGGGGAGGGTGCTAACAACGGGGCTGTTAATAACGGGCCTATTGTTTGCTCCCTGGTCTCTTTGCAGGACCCGCTAAGGCCGTCTGGTTTTAGCAGGCAGCCTTAGCCGGTCCCGCGAGGAGACCTCGTAATAGGGCGGTAAGGGGTTAACAGCGCCGGCACCATTAACTCCTTACCGCACACCTCATAATGAGGCCCACAGTATTGTCCATCCCACTCAGTTGTCAAGAAAGTTCCCACCTACTTACCCACTCACTTGGATGCTATTAAACTGTCAGAGAGGTGCAAAATAGGTTTGACTCGTGTGAAATTCTGTGTGGCTGAAACTCTGAAATGTCTTACATATGCAAATCTAACAATTAATTAGATGCGATTACTTCTATAAATCACATTTAAAATTGAAACACAATCTATCACAAACATTTCTTTTCCTGGAATTGGTATTGAAAATGCAACATTTTTAAACAAGCAAGACTGGTACACAAAAAATTCCAACGTATGACAAATTGGGATTTAGTAGTTTGCATTACAAACATGTTCAACCTTTTTCAAATTCTTAAGATCATTTAAACATTTGAAAACATTGATGTCGCTGAGTGAACCATTATCAGAACTCTTTCGTGTTCAGTGTCACTTCCTGGTGAATGCTCAGCATTCACGAGTAGGTGGAGAATTTGCTGGAAGAATGACCACAAACGGATTTCTGAGCAGCTGCGCTGTGCTCATTTGCAGAAGTGAAAAACGTGCCACCCCCTCAACCACATCAAGGTGTTTTCTTGACTACGGGGACTTGGTTGAGGGGAAGTTTATTCTGATGCGCAACACTCCTGCTTGCACGCGTAACCCATCGTTTCACAGATGGTCAGACACGTCCAGCATTTATTTGTTTGTGGTATGTTGAAGTGCACAATTTCCTGTGGTGGCGTGGCATCATGCATTCCACGATGTACTCTAATTCAAAAACTTTATTTAAGGATTTGGTTTCAAAAGTTATAGAGATATTTACTTTCATACCTTTTCTTTCAGACGGTCAAAGATCACAGATGTTCAAGAACAGTTTGCAGCAATGTGGAAGCCCCTCCACTGAGAATGAACATAGCTGAAATAACCAGTTCTGTGGGATATTTCCCAATCGCGGGATCGGGTGAGGAGGGTGTGGGGGCAACAACAAAATGTTCACTCTCTGCACCTTTCACCGAGGCAAACTTTCTACTTGAACATCATCTGGTCCCAACCACCAGGGCAGTCCAGCACCAAAATGCTAGGCAATTCTCCTCTGAACAAGTGTACGATCAGCAACTCCAGGCACATGTTTCGGCCTAGTCGGGCCTCCTCACTGAGGTGAAGCCTTTGCCTCTCTAAGCACAGTGAGCAAGGGGTCCACGTCTGGATCACCCTCTGTGATTTAGAATTAAACCAGTGATTTTCTATTTCTGTACACTTGAGGGATACTTGGGGGATTTCTTCTAATCGCCAAAACACAGTTATGTTACATTAATCTCTTTTTTGTCTAATATATAAATACTTTATGGGCTCACTGCAATTCACAAAATACAGCATTGCCTTATTTTGCTTGGTTTCCTTCCCATTCATGAATGCTTTAAAATGTTATGCAATTTCCCAGAGTGCAGCATAGACCCATGTTTACTGTATATCTTTCTCAACTATGAATGCTTTGGTATGTCATTGCATTTCTAGGGATTCATTGTTGTCTTGGACAGTATTTCTTGCTTTCTTTCTCATCAATGAACACTTAGCGATTTCACGTTAATTCCCCAAATAAAGTGGTCTCTCCTTTTATTTATTTTGTTTGCTTTTTGAGATGATGTTTTTCATCATCGCATTGCTTGCCAGCATTTCGGTTCCTCAAGTAGCGGGTCATCCTTTCAACACCTCAGCATAGTGTTATTTCTGTTTCTTGATTTTGGCAACTCACCACTCAACCGATATCTTGGGGTTCAAGAAGAGCAGAACTGGTGATAATTTTGCAGTATGGCCAGGTTCTACGAAGCTGCCAATTTCTTTTCATTTATCTTAATCACGTTATTAACAGTATTCATTTCATTGCAACCCAAAAGAGTGTCAGACATACCATTTCTGCATATTAATGTAATTCTTAAGATTGGACAGTTTGTGATACCACTGTACAGTAAGGCAACTGAAGAGAATGATTTGTTACAGTGCGAAAGTTTTCACTCTTTGAATACTATTAGAAGCTCTCCTTGCAATCAATGATTGCAGGTCAAATGCATTGTTAGTAATTCACCAACGCATGTGATAAAATGAAGAGGGCCTTCGTAGAACTGGCTATCACACAACTGAATTGGAAGATGTCGAACATAGAACTCTACTTAGGTTCTGTGAAGATTTACTCACTGAACACATCTCTAACGATTTTCCTAAAATGGTGTTTACATCTAAATTTACATTAGATTAATGTAAATTTAGAAAAATATTGGACAAGTGGCACATCTTTCCTCAGACAAAACTTTACTAATACCTCTAGAGATCCTCCAGTTCTTGCCTATGAATGCAGTACGTATCTCAGAGCTTACTGTGTCAAATGTTGCTCTATATCTGTCTTAATTGTCTCAATTGCAGTAAGATAGTCAAAGATATATTAAAGGCTAACGTTAGATGGGTTGATTAATGGTCAAATATCAGACTCCACAACCCAAAATCACCAGTATCAAGCCTCTTTGAAGTATTTGGCAACCAGATTAGTCAAATGGATCTTCAAATATTAAAGGTGATTCTTATTCCCAATAGAGGGGAGTGGAGATATTAATAACATGCTGTTACAGACAGAGGGCCTGATTCATGGAACGTTTTCCTATGGGATTGTGCCATTATAAAACACTTCCATGAATCAGCCCCAAAATGTTTTTAGGTAGACAGATTTGACTCAATGATCCCAAATGGCATCAATGAGGAATGCAATTGTATTGTTTCATTTAACTTAAATATGCAATTTTTTTCACCTGTGATTACAATATGTTGCATTGCAATATCAGTGGGTTAAGTATTAAGGTGTACAATGTTGTTTAGTACATCTTATTTTTGAACCAATCAGTTTGAGACATGGTAAATTGTGGCTAATTGGATGGCTCAATGTGTTTCATTTAATTTTAATTTTGGAAATTGACCATGTTTCCAAATATTAATTGTCTATTGTCCCTGTGGTAATTACATGCAACGTGTATGTTACTTATTATATTGTATATTCAAAGTATTTTGTTGCTTTCTATTTTGAATGTATTATGTCATTCAATAATTGCATAGTAGAATTACTTGCTACATTTTATCAAACATATCTAAAGAATGGCACCTTCTGTGTGTAGATTTCTTTTTGATAATGCCACTTATTTTAAGGGAACATATTAGGGCTTGTTGTCACCTTTCCTATTCAATCTTTACCTACATCCATTATTGGATATTCTAAGGAGTCATGAGGCATATTTCCACTCTTATGCCGATAACACCCAGGTGTTCCTTAAGATAGACAATGTAGAGGAAACCTTCCTGGAGGCCTCGCAATGCTTAGATGCAGTCAGTAACTGGATGCCGGCAAACTGGCTTCAACTCAACCCAAGTAAGACAGAGGCAGCACTGTTCGGGCTAAACACTTTCTGGGGGCAGAAAGACGTCCCTAAATGCCATGGTTTTTCAGGGCTAAATTGAACTTTGCAGCCAAGATAAAAAATCGTGGTTGCATTTGGCAGGACTACCTAGGAAGTGAAGGTCAGATCGATACAAAGATTCAAGCAGTCTTTTATACTCTTCGAATTCTGCAACAAGCTTTGCCTTTTGTTCCTGCAGACGATCATGCCGTTGTAGTGGGGGCAAAGGTGAACTTTCAGTTGGATTACTGATATAGCCTTCTGACCGGTATCACAGCAAAACAGCGACAGAGGCTGCAGAGAACTCAAAATGCAGCTGTAAGACTGGTCTGTCATGTGGGAAAAGTCCTCCCTTATCTCTTCCTGTCGCCGCCGGTCTCTTCTTTGGCTGGCTATAGGGGACAGACTTGTTTTTAAGGTCATTTGTTTCATATACCGGTGCCTGAACGGTCTTGCTGGCATTACCTGGTGGATAATAATTAAAGTGGTGTCCATGAGGCACACAACAGATACCAACCCACGAGGACTCTCTGCTCGTGGGACCAGCTGCTGCTAGTAATTTCTCCCTCTTCCTGCGTCTATAGAGGAGATAGACGATTCCCAGTACAGGGCCCTAAAATGTGGGACAGCCTCCCTCGTGAGATTAAAGTATTGGGATGCTTCTGTCAGTCTCGCAAAGCCCTTAAAACATACCTCTTTAAATAGGAAGGGATTCAGGGATTGGTATAGGTGACTGATATTTGTGATAGTTTATCACGAGATTTTGATATTTGCTCTGTTATATCATCTGCGCCTTATGCGGTTAAGTCCGACATGGCTGTACGATATAAATCCTCAAAGCAAAACTGGGCAGGGAGGCTGAAACAAACTTGTGAAACTGTAAAAAGCATTTTGCTCTAGAACATGCTATATAAATTGTTTGTATTGCATTGTTTTTTAATTGTATAGGTGCAGAATATGATAGACTCCTGAAGATGCATCTTATGTCTACTCAGCATTGATAAAAGTATTCTGCTTTCTGGTGTACCCAAAAATGACTTCAATTATAATATTTTTCTAGGTATACACACAGTGAAATGTCGATGTGACTTCCAAACTACTGCTTCTGTGCTTGACGTCTTTGCCCACAGAAGGTTTGAGGGGGATCTTGCTCTATACACACTATCAGACCTAGACTAAGAAATGTATAATTCCAGAAGCGCATACACTTCTGAAATGTTCCCTAACTTCACAGGATGCACAATAAATATATTTATTCCCACCCCTCAGTAATTATATATAACAGGGGCTGGGGTTTATATCTATTCCTCTTTGTAGTATCGCTCCCCTCAGGATTATGTTCCCTTTATATTATACTTACATATGAATTTCTTTTGGCTGTCTCTCAGACAGGTGGGCAGCCTCTTAAGGTCTTGTTCCAGTCTCCTTTTCTAAGAACTAGTGGGCATCAATCAGCAAGCAGGGGTCAGCTTCCCTCTACAGCCTGTCTGCCGGTTCTTCCACTGAAGAAAGTGTAGGGCATTAACTGCTAGTAGGCCTCACTTACAGTGCTCTGTTAGAAATCAATGAATGGTTTCAAAAGGAAAGCAATCTTTTCCATCTACTTCCTGTTATCAATTCTCTCTTCTCCCCTTCTTCCTCTCCACAAGTCAGTGAGTGAAGAAGTGAGTGTCCCCAGAATCTCTGACTTTGGACAAGAATCAACCTCTCCCTTTTTAGGTCTGTATAATTTCTCTAATCTAATTGGTCAATGTATGTCCTTGGACAGTGTTAAAAAAATGATATCACAATAAACCTACCTCCCTGTGTTCACTGGACATATTAATGAAGGTGGCAGTCTCATAGGAGTAACTTCAAAACCAGGGTTACCTCCCATTTGATGTGATGTCATCTTGGAAGTTTCTGGATTAAACAATAGTTACTTTCCGAACCAGCACATTCCATACATGTGATCATGTTACCAATATATTAACCAGATTTTGCTCTCTGGCGGGAATGAAATGACACACGTTTCATCTCAGCACAAATTACGGTTGATGATCTACACATATTGGCTTTTTACACCCTGAGACTTTTCAACAAAAAATATTTTTCCATCTCAAATTAATGGGTTTACCAATGTGGTAACTCGGACATAAGAATCACTGGCGTGCACTGTTTCTGCGTGACAAAATACAAATTTGCCTAATTTACATAATAAAGATAACATCACAAAATGTACATTTGGGGTTCATCAAATAGCGCATTCAAGTTGAAGACTTTTAAAAAAAATTAGCTTAGCGCTCTATGAGGTTTTGTATAAATGTTATCAATAGAAATATGAATCAAATGACATTTCAATTATGCATTTTCAGTCCCTTCCACTTTACACAATATTACACAGCCGCCTTTAGTTTTTCTGCCAAGCAAACAAATCATCTAGTGTCTATGCTGTTAGTTCAAAGCTGGAGTATATATGTACCAGAGGCCTATCACCATAGTAAATTAAGTCCTTTGTAGTTTAAGGTGCTGAGGCTATCTATGACTTCATTTCTGCTCCCTAAGAGTGCTAGGTGAGCCATTCAGTCTCAAAATGTTACATAACATTCAGGACAGGCTAATTGAAATATCAGATAAGATCAAAGAGAGCCACTGGCCAAGCTGAACTAAGTGTAGATTTAAGCTTGTAAGCCCAAGCACATAGACAGATGCATACCGTAAATGGGACACTTGGACCTTATTTCCAGGGCTAGCTTCCTGACACTTTTTATTGCTCAGCTTTCAAAAGAGTTTAATTTCCTTGAGAACGCAAAACATTTCCCTTCCCATGTTGCTGCACGGGGTTATGAGAAGGAAGAATACCATATGGTAGTTCAAACCATTAGTTCGTGCTTCATTCAGATATGTAGCATTTAAAAAAAAAATTATTCTCCATGTGGATATAGTCACTTTAAAAAAGAAATATAAAATTGCATTTGATGATCAAAGTTCTGTCCAAGACACATCTTTAATGCTGTGCGTGTAATTTTAGATTGAGAAGTAATGCACTAAAAGTAGCAGGATACTTTCTGGTACTTGGAAATATTTATCCGGAGCCTTGTCAACTGTATTTTTATTTTGGAGGGGCTACACACATCGCCCATTTTCCTTGCACATGTGTTTTTCAGATGTCGTGCACAGGACACTGTTCAAATGTTTGTTTTTAAAATGGTGCTTTTCTGCATCTTTTTCTTATGGATACATTTCCCTACACAAAATATTGCAATTAAATTATATTTGAAGAACTTTTGTGGAACTCTTTTTGAAATCTTTGTGAAATTATAAAAATATCTTTAATTTGCATAGTGGCATGGAGTGCAACCCATGACTGAGAGATAGATAGTCTCAATCTTGTCAATTTTCAGTATTTCTTAAATGCCATTAAGACTGTAATAGAGTCATGGCCACGACAGCTCTGCATGCCTGCACTTTACATGCTTCTGAGTGTGATACCATCAGAACGATTTATGTTGGCAATGTTAAAGTAATTATATTTCAGGGCAGGGGGTACATCTGAAATATAAGTTGGAGTGGTGAAGTGTCAGTCAAATGCCAAGTGAGACTGGCTTAGCATTTAATCCATCTAAGAGTTGTAAAACCAATGATCCTAAGCTAGTTTTTATGAAATATCATCACCCTTCGCGAGTGCGTCAGTCAATCAGGTTTCTCCTAACCTGGGCTGAATCTAATGATCCAAGCTTGGGTTCAGAGCAACCTGAGTGCTCAGTACACCCACCCCCCACCAGGTGCTGCCTGTTCCCCCTCCTCCCCAGCAGTCTGTCCCCATTTCAAGTCCTTCATCCCCTCCCCAAACCCCCTCCCTTCTCCTAACCTTAACACGGCTCTTCTGCCAGGGCCTCACCATTTGGCTTCCTCTTTTCGCCATGAAAATGGAAGAGCGGCTCCACGCTCATGACTCTCCCAGCCACTACAAATAAAGCAAAGTGGTATTTTTTGTTTTTATTAATTCCGAATTCCTATTAGCACCCAGAGGGTTTTCCCTAGGGTGATAATGGCAATAATCACGCGTTTGGTGGGTTTCTCCGGTCCGGTAACGACACCTGGGCTCGATGCTAAGGCCCTTTGCTCGGCCTATAAATTGGGCCTTTGGCTGTTACCAGCCAGTGAAGCCCACTGAACGCATGATCATTGTCATAGAGACACATCATTAAAGGCCAGTACGGGTGGGATAGAGCCTCTCATATGTCAGATGAGCTCACTCAGTAAGACAAGGCACTCCATATTGGAGCAGCGTTCTTTGTTTTAATGTTAGATAACATGAGTTGGGCGTCATGATTTAACATATTTTTTATATGTAGCTGCAACCAATTGCGATACTCTTGTTTTAGTTTATGGATCTCTCTGTAGTTATTTGCCGTTTTATGATATTTCAGGCAGCCCAATGGTCTTCCTCAACGTTTTTTTTCATTGCTGTGATCTGTTTGTCATAGTCATGCCCATGGGCCATTTTTAACCTTCCATTTCCTCTTCGTTGTTCCACTATGAACTCTTGAAACAGAGGGGCATGATTAATTTGTTGTTTGCCGTCTTCCTCCCGGACAATGTCAATTGTTCTGGATAGTTTATTAATCAATTCCGGCATTTTCTTCACTTGAATATGTAACCTAGTTCGACCGGGATTTATTAGGAGTTTGGATTCATTGCGCTCCTGTGCTCCAATTTTAATGGTTTGGCAGACCATTTTCAATTGATTATGGTCACTCTTTCCAGTTGTGCAAACTTTCATTGATTTTATGATCCTGGTCATACGGGAGGAAACACATATATAATCTAGTATATGTTCACTCGCTCTGCCCCTCCAAGTAGGTTTCCCCAGGATATCGCCCTTAATTAAGCCATTAAGGATTATACAGTCGCTTGATTGCATTGTTTTCCCCAAAACAACCCCTCTCTTTTCTTTATGATTAGATATTAGTAACTCCTCAGTGATGGGGTTATTTAAACTATCTAAACAAGTGCAGTTTAGATAACCCACGATTATAATTAGGAGATTGTTCTATTTCAGTCTTTCTTCGTCAAATAACGACGCAATGTCCTCTGCCAAATTCCTGTTTCTTTGGTCCACTGGATTCCAGTATAAATTCATGAGTATTAAAGTTCGGGGATTAGAATGCTGCACTTTTGATAGTTTTATTGCTACCAACTGGATGAATGGAGTCGGGTGCTGAGTGTATAATATAGACCAATCTCGATCATTTTTCACAGCTACCAGAAGACCACTCCTCCCTCGTCCCAATTCATTTCTAATAACTGGGTCTAATAAAACCCAATATCCTTCTGTTAGAGGGACCTCTTGGAGGCAGATAACATCAGCTTCCTCAATTTGGTCTTCACTCTCCCAAAACAAATGGGACAAGCCTCTGGTATTCCAACTCAATAGAGATCAAACCATTCTTCCCGAAGGCTTTAGACACTATTGTTTGTGAAGTTTGTCCGCCAATAGCCCGGCTAACCACTTCCAATTAGCTTCATCCCAATCTATGTTAGCTTTTTGAGTACAGTGCACTCTTCCCTTCCCTTCCCGTGGCGTTCCCTCTTGAATCTCGCTTTGTGAATTCTTCTTTTTTTGTGCTCCCTCGCAATGATCATGTTGCTGGCAAGGTGCTTTTGAATCTTGTGTAGATCTATCCATTTTCAAAAACCCATCGATCTTAAATGGTGGGCTTCCTCAAGCAAGCGTTGTTTAACTAATTTAGCAACTAAGCGAATGATCACTTTGTCTGTTTGCTCCTCCTCTGGAAATTCAATTACTGTGAACTCTTTAGTTGTTACTAGGCTAAGCGCCGGTACATGATGTAATAACCAAACTACATTAGCTCTATTTAACACCAGACAGTCATCGAGGTAGAAAATTCTCTCTAGACATAACTTTAAATTGTCGTCCATTATGTATTTGTCTAGATTGTTGCCCATAATTCCATTGTGTTCTGCGAGTGGTTTACTTTAGGTTTGGTCGGGATGGTTATCCTTTGTTGTTCATCGTTGTGTCTTCCCTCCTTTCAACATTATTAGCATATGATTGGCCATTTTGGCTAGGAACTTGTTTTGTTATCGGTTTAGCTGGTAGATTTAGGCTAACTTTTATCCTTGGAACTTCATCACAAACTCTTGCTTCTCTTTCCTCCTCATTGATACGAAGTTGTCTCCTTTATTTAAGGAGCCTGAGCAATTTCCTGCATCTTAAATGAAACCGCACCGGCCTCCACATGATTGTGCTTATGAACTTTGTCATTGTTTTCATTCCCCTGGCCCCTCTCTCCTCTATTCATGGGCATCTTAGTAGCACCTTGTGCTCTTATACCTGCAATCGGGCTATCATCGTCTTTCTCAGAGGTCTCAACTCCCGATTCCTCAGTTATAGTTGATTCGTTTATCATCATAACGCTGTCGTCTGACGGTGTGCTATCTTCGCCCGAGATGCTATAGGTAGAAAGGTCCATAAGGGCAATTTCCCTGTTTTCCTGTTGCGTTGGCTCTTACTCGTGAATTTGTTCTTGAGGCTCCCTCCTCTCGTGGGCCTAAGTTCCTTCCATGTTTGTAGCAACCTTCAATTTCTGAATCTTTGTTGATTCTCCTGATCTTACTTGTGGAATCTTCAAGTTTTTAATGTAGGCGCGGCTCCTGTTCGACTTCACTTTTGGGGGGTTAGCTTGATTTTTCAATTTCTTTAGCGGTACCTTTTTACCGATCTTCTTTTGGTCCTGGCGAACCCCTATATTGGTTAATGGGGTGGCTGTCCCTGTCATTCTGATGCCAAAGACCTTTGATTTTTTTGTAAAAAATCTCACCGATTATTCTGTCATGATATGGACGTCTACACTCCTTGAAGTTCCTATTTCTTGTCGGCTCCCTGTGGAGTCCACTAATGTTTCTTTGAGGAGGATTGACTGTTGATTGCTAAGATGTTCTGCTACCTTGTCCTTATGCCCACTCCCTTTTGGGGTTAAATGGCTGTTCGATTGTTAGTCCACACCAGCCTCCTCTCGGGAATGAGGAGCTGTTGCTTCTACTGCCATTATCGTTTTATTTGTGTTCACTTTATTACTGGAGTTGGATTCTCTGGGGGTGTGTGGCCTTGGTTTGAAATTCCGTTTGAATCAGGGAATTCTAGGGATCCCAGCACCCCAAAGTGAAGATCTTTGGTTCTAGCATCAAAAGTGTCCGGGCTTCTGACCCCTTCGGGCTGCACAAGGCCCGCTCCCACAGATAATCGAGACTGTCTCCTTTCAGTTTTCTCTTTGATAATTGGATCGAGAATATTGTGAAGCAATTGTGCCACCCCTGCCAAACTGTTTTCCATATTTTTCTGAATGGCGGTAATAAAGCCTTCTACAAAGATCATCTTTATATGGACCATCGCCAACATCGTGGTGTGGTCCTTTAAAGTTTCTTCCAGTGTCTCATGTAATTTCAGGAATGGTGCCAAGATAGCGGTTAAAGTTGAAACTAAATGAAATTCTTTATCTTTGATATAATCATTATTATTTGGGTTTCCAGATAGAGGATTGATTTCCTTCTGTCGGTCAGTGGTATTGAGGCTAATTCTTTCGTCAATGAACCCTTCTCCCTCACACCACTGATACCATTTATTCCCATTAAAGTTTGCGTACTTTGATTTATGGATCCTTCTAGTAAGTTTTCCACGTCACGGTTCACATTATGCCTTTTTTTGTTTTGTTGTTCAATAGCTTTAAGATTTTAAGATTCCATGTTGATTGAATTTTCCAATAAAATGTTATCGGTTATTTCAGACCCATTCGTGCCACTTCGAGGTGGAAGTTCCTCATTACTGCCTTTAACAAGAGTTGAACGATTTGGTTTGAAATACAATCATTGCACCATGAGGTCCTCCCCTAAGGCCAAACCAGGAGGTTTCCAGATGTTAATATCGTGAGAGGAGTGACTGAATGGAATTATGGCTGGATTTACAAAGTTTAGATTTGTGGAGCAAAAGCTAGTGAGCTTCCCCCCTCCTTCCTGGAACACATTTTGTTTGGGTGTGAATTCAACTTCAGTCTCTTTTCTTTATGGTTCCCACTTGGTTTGCATTGTACTGGAGTTGCGGGGTTCACCAATAACGCTGTGTGGTCATTCTCATCAGCCCTGTTGGTCCCTTCAGTGTCTATATACATTTTTCTTTTTGCTAAAATTCTCGACTCCGCCTAGCCGTTTGATGGAATACTAGTTTTGGGCTCTCTCCCTATCCGTGCCAACTTAACTGCAGTGTTTTTTGCTCAAATGGCTCTATGGGCAGCCAGAGTGAGGCCTCCGCCTCTCCTGCCACTTCCGGGGCTTCGTATCCTATTTGCCCCATTGCAGTCAAATTCTGTTCCTTTAAATGCTCAGAATGAGGTAGGCCACACTGTCCATCTCTGCAGGCACAGCCTCTTGTTCCTTGCACCCGGGATGGGCCGTTGTTGTTGGTTTCTTCCAATGGATCCTTAAAGGTTAGGTTATCCAAACAGAGCGCTGTACTTGTTCCCACTTCAACTATAATGTTGAATGGGCAGCCGCTACTTAAAGAGTTGTTGCGTATGTTTTTACTTGGAGTGAATTCCTTAGATTTAGTCATTGCACTCTCTGAGGAGCACCCCCTCTCGGCCCTCTCTGTTGAACAGGGCTGGCTTACTTCTATTGGCGTGCGCGGCATTCCTATCAGTGAGCCGATTACTAGTGGGGGGCTCGGTTCCATCATCCCCACTCAGTAATTAGGGCAGCCTTCCTACCTGAGCCTTTCCCTCACTTACCGTTCCTCTTGAGGTTCTTGCCACTTACCGCCAGCCGCCTGCCACCGGACACCAGACACTCTGCTCACTGGAGGGGCAGGTTTTGTGGCAGGAGGTGGAGCTTGGTGTCTAACTGCAATGAGGAATTGCTACAGTTATAGTCCTTATGAGGATTGTAGTCTTTATTTTATCCACGGCTCGCACAGCCTCTTTCGCACAGTGAAGCAAATCATTCTGACGAGCTTTCAAAACTCAGCTTGCTGCGCTGCACGCAGGATACGTTCAGCACGCCAGCCACTCTGCTTACACTCCCTTGTGTAAAAGCCCTTTACACAAGTATCCCACAAGGAGCAGCACTTAAATGCATAAGGAACCACCTCACTTACTACATGGTACAAAAAGAGTACCAGGCAATTTCATCGTCAAGTTGTTGGAGGTGACCCTATTCAGGAATTCCTTCCTGTTCAAAGATACCTACTATCTACATATATGTGGCACCACCAAGGGAGCGGCTTTGGCATCAAGCCTAGCAGTAAACTTTATGGCAGAATATGAGAAGGACTACGTGTGAGAATTTTTCTTGCGCCAAAACAATATGAGTGGTGGGTCCACTCATAAAGTAGCACTTTCTGAACCAATAGGCATGTGCCAATAGAATTTCGCTATAGTTATTTGTGTCCATTGACATAATCTCGGTTGTGCAGGGGACGCAAGTGTTCCACATCCCGTGGACACCGTTTCCTTTTGTTTGAGAACTACATTTTCAACAACATAAACCCCTTCTTACACAGAATTAGCAAATGGAAGTGCTACACTGATAGCATCATGTTCATTTGGAATGGGGACACTGGCACACTCAAAGAATTCCACAAATGGTTGAATGATCGAACTACAGAGATCCAGTTCACACTATGCAGCAGCCCAACGTTGATTAACCTCCTAGACCTTACCATCACTAACAAAGAAGGCAAACTAACATGTACACTTTACAAGAAAATAACAGACAGGAACACGCTACTACATTACCAGAGGTACCATTCCAAGAATCTAAAAGACAATCTGCCGTATGGACAATTTCTACGCATCTGCCGAAACTGCACAGAGCTGACCCAATACACACACCATGCGCAAGATTTATGATATGATATGATATGATATGGCATTTATAACGCGCCTATACACAAGTGTTTCAAGGCACGACGCGGCGGGGGGGGAACAAGGGGAGACAGAAACGATCCTACTAGGTCAAGGTGTCATTCAGATCGCGCAAGTGCAGGGTGGGGGGAAGGGAAAAGTGCACGGGGGAAAGGGAGAGGAGAAGTGCAGTACAGGTTTAGAAGAACAAGATAAATAATAAGGGCCAGCTGGTGGCAAGTGCAAGATAATTGCAGACAAGTGCTGGGAGGAGGGGCTGTAGGGATACAGAGACAGTCCCACAGTGCAGGGTTGCCAGGTAGGCAGTTCAAGGGAGAGTGGCAGGGCCATGGACCGGGATAGGTGAGTGGCCCCGTTGCAGATTCAGTGCAGTTTCAGTAATATTAACAGGGGAGAGGGAGAGAGAAAGCAGAGGCAAAGAGGAAGGTTTTGAGGTGCTTCCGGAACCGGAGATGGTTCTCTTTTTGGAACAAAGATAGTCCAGCAGAGGGTTCCCCATAATAATTACTCAAGATCGCACAAAAAAGAGCTAAATATACAATGAGGGAAGCTCTACAAAGCCCCAATGAAAGATGAACCAATGATGACACACTAACTTGTGTAACTACATCTGGTCCAAATACCAGCATAATCAAAAGAATAATTAATCAATTCTCGCCACTGGTGAAACTGAGCCTCCTGGGAGAGCCAACACCCAGGATGGCTCTGAAACGCACTAACTCATGCCAGACTCGGAAAGAAAGAGATGCAAAACTCTCTATAGAATTTAGAGAAATCCTAGGTCACCACCCATGTGAGACATGCACAGCCTGCAGATTTACGAAAAAGACCAAAACTTTCCCAGTGGGAGACAAGAAATGGACTCTGAGGAATTTCTTGAATTGCAAAACCCAAAATGCAATCTACTTAATCAAATGCTGATGCAGGCTCAGATATGTAGGACAGATAACTAGAGCAGTGAACAAAAGAATTGGGGAGCATCGCTCCAAATTTAGATGAAAAAATGGCACACTGCCCCAATGGTTACACTTTACATGGAACTACAGCATAGCTCCGATGACATGTAGTCATGGATAGTGGACCTTGTGAGAATCAACACTAACACAAGCAATGCCCTATCACATAAAGAAGCCTGGTGGATTCACAAAGTAAAAACCACCACCAACTGCCCAATGATCTCACACACAGATCGCAACTCCAACAAATGATCAGCAACTAGGAACACGCTTCCAGCCTATTCAGACTCAACGCAACATGGAAACCAATACAGACTTTAAACTCCCACTGCATTGTTTCCCATGGAACATAATGTCTGCGTTGTTCGAATCCACTTCTGCAGACCTGTGAGATGGACTGCAAATCCGCTAACAGGCAGTCGAGTGCTAAGGTTAATGCTTAGTACCACAGATTAGATCAAGTCCCCGTCCTCTACTTTCAGGGACTCTCAATATTTACAGATGGCATTACAACACACACTTTGTCCCGTTTCCCTGACAACCAGAATGCGTCTGCCTAAGAAACAAACACTAATCCCAGACACTTCCACCACATGCACATTCGCAAATACATTGACTTCTGAAGCTAAATAACAACTGAATGTGCAAGCACAGTGTAGCAACAGTACCCGTGTTGCCACTAAGATGCATGAGCACACAGACAAGTCTCGACAGGATGCCTCCAACCAGGCTCCAACATACAACAACACAAGTATGTTTTCAACCCTCCAATGAGATATTTCTGCCCATTCAAACCACACCTAACAATGATCCGCACCTCTTGCACCCACACACAGAACGGGACACAAGCTGACCACCGAGAGTGCCAGCACCTTCAAGTGCTAGCGGATGCGGGAAGACACATGATATACGCCCAAACAACATAAATTAGGTAGAACAGCTGATATACAGTGGATGTGCTGTTTAGAAAACCTCATGTACAAACTAATGATGGCAGTGAACTACACCTCTGTTTTTCGTAGACAGAAGTTCCACACACTACGAAAAGAAACACCAGTGCTCCATAGAAAATGCCTATTAGAAGAGAACTCAGCCTCCCACCTCCACCTGAACAATGCCCATCCACAAACACAAGATGACAGATAAGGTCAATGGTAACAAGAGGACATTCATAAAGCCCTCAGCACCTTTTTAACCTTTCTACAACCAACATTCATGGTAAAGGAAACATGTTTTTAAAAAAATCAGCACACTAAATACGAGAGCCTATAGGTTATACACATGAATTTATGTCTCTTCTCGCCACAGAGCAAACCAATCCAAGACCCAGTCCAGTGCGCATACACCACCAGCTGAAAAATCTATGGTCTAGGACTAACCACAACACCCTATTATCCAAGCACGTTCTATACTATTAATGGTGATGTCGACCAAGGATTGGTCAAGACATGCTCTTGACAAAATGAACAATGAATTGACAACATGACTAACTGTATCAATATTTGCTATGACTCTCAGATTTAGTTTCACAGTTTTTTCACAAATGTATTTCACAAATGTCTTGTTACTGTATGTTGACGTTAAAATATTGTCTTATCAACTGTACTGTGTATTAGAAAGCACCTCAAACATCATCTACAGAGATGTCTAACAGATCAATTAAAAAAAAAAAGAAATACAATCAGGCTAATTAAAAAAAGGCCATAAGAAGGATCACAAATTATTGTGTACTCTTTCACACATGTACCGCACAAATACTAGACTCAAAACCATGCAAGACTGATGCATGTTAAAAACAATAGGGTAGTATACCCCTTGTTATACCACATATCCACTCTACAACTTGAACAACTGGTCTCACTGCTGCATAATCCATGTCTAAAGCTCATCACACTCGGCTGCACATCAACAGGACTGCATAACTTTGCAAAAGCAACACTATGACCACACCATGTACATGTGATATACCAATGAACTGAAATGCAATGAAGGTATCATTCTGCTTATGTGCCATTCTAACTGACTCAAAGTGCTGTATGTGAATGCCTGTGGAGGCCCCAAGTCTGAGACATCACAGATTGAGTCACATTTAATGTGTGTCTGCATAGTAGCCCGTACAAAAGGAATGAAGGAAGTCAGTGAGGTAGGCTTTCAGGGGTGGCAAAGCTCATGCAAGTGACACAAGTCCAACTGGAATTTGGCTGTGTGATGTGAAGGCTGTATAAGAGTGTGTGATTCAAGAAGATGGACAATGTGCACAGGGAGACACAATAATAAAGAAACAGAGAATCTTGCATATCAGTGGCTGATATGCTGCGTGAAGTGAGAACAGGTTGTGGGTGAATGCAGATGTGTGTGGGTGGGGGGCTATGCCTTGGGATGGATAGAGCTACCGAACAATGAGTGCTCAAGTAATGAGTGCAGCCCACACATACAAAGTGTGTGCCCAACCCACGTGACAGTCCTAGTTGAAATGCATTACAAAAACATAGTAAAAGTGGTTTTGCACATAGCAAAAAAGAGACAGCAGCAAGTGTGTGATCATGAAACATAAATCTGTATTATGGAATGAACACAACAAAAAACAAACACGGGGAAGGGTGAAATGTCAAGGGCTTATACAAAAACAAAATCCAAAATTAAACTTAACACTGAGAACTATGTACACAGGCAGCGGGCCTACATTTACTTCAGTGCACTGTTAAAAAGGTCATTCCTCAGCCATAACCCAATGGCCCTCATTAGGACCCTGGCGCTAAGGGGTTTGCGCCAGCGTTAGCTGCGCCGACCCCTTACCGCCAACTACGAGTTCCCATAGCGCCATGGTCATTTTTCCGCCCGCTTTTTGCGGGCGTAAAAATCCATGGCGCTATGGGACCTCGGTGTTAATTACGCCACCGTAGTGTACGGTGGCGTAATTAACACCTTCCCCCACTCCCATTGAGCCCTATGGGGCCGAAATGGGAATGGGGAAGGGTAAATGGGTCAATGGGGACTTACCGCCCCGCCGACCTCGGAATGGGGCGGTAAATCCGCCATCCGCCATGGCGTAAAGGGACTTTGCGCCATGGCGGAAAAGTCCGCCGATGGCGGAAAAAATCTGCCAGGGTCGTAATGAGGGCCAATAAAAGCTATTCACTGATAGGGATACGCAATTGTGCAAAAAACAGAAGCCTTTATTCTTTACAGCTAGCTGGGAAGGCGTCCAATGCCACAGATGTTCAGTTAGCAAGGAAAGACTCAAAATGTGTCCACCTTGAACATACTTTTATAGAAAGCAAGGCATTACATAACAGTTCTGTTCTGTTTGTGAATGGAGGATAGCACAGGGGCAACGTGCTGGTCTTGGAAGCAAGACCACACAGAGCAACAAAGGTTTGAATCCCGGATTACCATTTAGAAACTGAATTTGGTATGAAGCGTGTTATAAAAACATAATTAAATACATAATATGAACCTTACAATATGATAGGTCAGGTTTCTTCTCAGTAAAATACATTGCCCTTTCTCATTGGCTTGAAATACATATTGTTTTCACTTCCAATGACTCATTCTCTGCAGATCAGCATATACTTGTTTCCCAATTTCAAATGACTCATGGAGTTTGTGTTGCAATTTAGAGCTAGATAGAAGCAGCTTTGAGATGACAGATGCTATTACAAAAACTCTTCCAAGGACATTTAAGGCTGCTGTTGTTTTTCTATTGGCATGTGTGCTTTCCTTATCTACTTATTTTACTGGCAAACTCATTTATAAAAAAGCGCTTACGCCATTCTGCTGAAATTTGCCTGCAAATCACTTTCTAATGCATACTGTAGAGTCCATTGTAAAGGAATGGACATCTGTTGCTGTAATATTTCTATGCCAGGGAACTATTTTCTGCATGTATTTGAGCACTACATTTTTCTGATAGCTTATGTGTCTTGTGTCTATTGAGTGTGGGTAATATCCATCATATCTGAACACAGTTTGGCATAATATCTATGTTACTTATATTTGCCTTGTGTCTTGTGCAGCTACATGTGTCATAGGTTGAGATTACATAACTTACCTCTGTCATCCTTGGCTCACACCATGTTTATCCTCACTGTTTCTGTTCAGGGTATGGGCAATACAGTTGTTTAAGTGCATAACTCTTCTCATATTTGCAATATTGGACCAGGGGGCAGGGCACAGGCCCTGAATGACAGGTTCACTTGTCCAGCACCAGAGGGGAGGAGTCTCTTTTGGCTAACTCCTCTTCATTCCCCCGTCTGGTCGAGATATCCACCATACTCATTGTCTACCATAACCCCACATAAGGTATGTTTATGTATTTCTATCTCAGTCACCCCCCTCAACTCCGTGCTCTTTTTAATATGGGAGGTGTCATGGAAAATACTCCTAAGGGACCAATAGTGCCTTCAGCCATGTTGTATTTTTCTTATGTATGTATCATCTTTGTGAAAGGTGTGGCATATTTTGCCCCCTTTTATTATTTATGTGTATATATCTATCATTTAACATGCACAGCAAGTGACCTTGCCGCTACTGGAATCAGGATATATCATTAAACGACATGTATATACTCTTTGAGGGGACCCACCAGCCCATTTTTACTTTCACTCCTCTTGTTAGTTCATCAAAAATGTATACGCACACACATTTTCCTTCTTTGCCCCACTAGGTTTCCTTATCCGTGTCCCATTAACCAGCTTTTCTTCTTTGATTTATCTTGCAATCAACTAGCTCATCTTCCATTTATGCATCTTCCATCTGATTCTTTGTTTTTCTCCATATCGAATCCAAGGACCTTTCATCAGTCCATCATTCTTTTGGATGTTTTGCAGCAGGTTCAGGGGCCTCTTAGTGCATATAAGGGCCTTGCTTTAAGACACTTAGTATTTTCAAGCAGGATAGTCAGCCAAGGGGATATTGCTGCAATTGGGGACACAAGGTGGGGGAGTACATAAGAGGATTGTTATTCTTTTCAGTTTGGTGGCAAATGGGCATCTGGCTGGGTCATCTAAGCCCTTTTTATGAAAGTTAGGGCCTTCATCCTTGCTCAAAGGCTTGGGTGCATAGGTTACGTGTAGTTCAGGTATTCTCTGCCCATCTTTTACTAAGTCTTTAATTTCCTTCTTTGCATGTAGAGCATTGGTCTTGTCGCTGTGTGCTTTCTTGACATGATGATGCTGGTGTCATCTCTGTTTGTCTATGGCTAGGTAGAGCATGTCCTTATCTTTTTAGAGTGGTGTATTTAGTGCACTGTTCTTTATATTTTTTATGCAAACATGATGGCAGGCCTGCTTTTAGCTTTCTTTATTTTTGATGAAAATCTTCTGTGTCTTTGCTTTTCATAGCCCTTCTTCCAATGGCATAGGACTTCTGTCACTTCTTTCTTTGCTGTGTTTATCCTGGCAAGATATAATTACCACTTATTGCTGCCCTTCCTACTCTAATATACCTACCCTTGATGTTGCAGACAAGCATCTGTTTTATGTAAGTACAGGCGAGTGAGACATATGTATATACAATGTTTGCCTATCACTTTTATTTTATAACCCAATTTTTCTTTATTCCTTTACTAAACATAACACAAAAATAAACATAGTTTCAATATTTTACAGTAACATTATCATGTGAGATGTGAACAAACTACATGACATGTATAGCAATAAAAATGCCTTGTTTGGGTACACAGGTGAATGGTCAAGCATGTCGGGCACATCTGTGGCAAACCAATGAGGGAGTTGCCTCCATCCCATTTAGAGCGACTTGCTGCGCATTGTGATTAAACACCAATAAGTTATTATCTTCTCTTCCAATATGAATGTATTTCAACAAATGAAAGAAACGTGCTAGATGATAGCAAGTGTACATCAAAAAGAATTCATTATTGCAACATTGTTGCTTTGACTAATTAGAGAATGAACCTCTTGAGAAAAGAAACCGCTGGTTCCTTTAGAAAGCTTTTCTTTAATAATCTCTTTGTGAACAAATCTTTAGATGTTATTATAAAACATGTTCATGAAATTAAAAACGAGCAGGACCCATTACATGTATCCCTGTCCCCTACAGTTGGAAAAAGAATGTACAGACCAACAGTGAACATCGAATATGTCACCATTCCTTGCACGCTGAAAAGAATTTAAAGGTTAGTCACGTTTCAGCCTACACTCTCAACGTTATGACAGACATTAGGCTACATAAAAATAAAAAGAAATATATGTTTGTTTGTTTTTTAGATGGCCATGAAATTCTAAAAGGTTAAGTCTTCATACATGACGAACCATAGTGGGCGAGTCACACACAAACAATGTAAGAAAGTGTCCTGAAGACAGGTCCACAAGACGCGAGATTTAGATTCATCAATGCACATGCAGTTGAAAACAGTTGGACCTAGAAAAACATCAAATGGTCGACACAATATTGCTGTTTCCAAATATTTGTAGACATGCTAATAATGAGAAAAAAGAATGTTTAAACAAGCTAATGATTGTTAAACATGTAAATTCATTCATGTGGAAGTACTACCCTCATGTTTATCTGCCAAGATTGATTTCTGAAAGGCAGGATTTTCTCATGTGTTTTCATTACTTGACTTTACTGATTCGTTTTTCAGGTTTTTTACAAATTGTTTTATGTTTTGTACGAATGTGTATTAGGTAATATTAAAATATGTCTTTCCTTTTACATCTTTTGGTACCCCTGTCTATATTAGCTTTGCCAGCTATATAAATGTTTTGACTGTGACTGTGTGACACCTCTGTGTGCAAGGACGGGTAGCTGGTCTGTGGCACTCTCGTTGTTATACATAATCATAAAAAGGTTACTCCACCTTCCACTAGATCCAGGGGTCTCCAGGGGATCCAGGGGTCTCTTTTGCCTTCTTCAATTGATATGGCTATACTTATATATATACTATACTTCACCTACACCTTCTACACTCTACTTAGGAGAAATGCTATTAGGTTGAAACCACTGTATCCCTTACTACCTTTCACTTGTACCCACCTGTGTCTTCTTTCCTATAATAATAAATGAAGAGATCCACACACTTCCTGTGTCCACAGATACCTACTTTTTCTCTCTCTGTTCATCTCCTTCTTGTATCTACTAGCAAATATCTTTTCTTATGATGTTTCTTCCAACAGTATTGCTATACCATACTCCACTAAGGCCATATAGAAATTCCTCTTGTGCTTCAAAAAATTACAATGTTTTAATCTACAAGATTATGATTAAATTGCTCAATCCATAGGAAGAACACTTTTTGGGAGGCTTATAACTTTGCCCCCTCTGGAGGAATACTCCAAAAACGTTGCAAAAAAGTATATGGCCCCATCAGATTGATTCTGCGAAGTTTGGTGAGGTTTCGTTAAGGGGGGGAAAGTTATGGGGTGGTCCCAATATGTGTAGTTCTTCCCATAGACACAATGGAAAAACTATTTGCTCATGCCTACAGCCCAAACCACTGGACAGGTTTTCACCAAATTTGCGGCAGGAGTGGCGGCTTGTTCCCAAAGGCGAGCTTTTATACATTTGGTGTAAATCCATCCAGTAGTTTTTTTTAAAATGACTAGTAAGTAGGTAAAAAGAAATAGTGATATCTGGATTTGATCCGCGGACTCACTTCCCTGTTCAGTCTGTGGTTGGGCCTCCGATTGGTCCAGGGGTCGACATAAGGTCCGTGAATTGGATGATAAAAAGCATGAGGTGTGTCATATTTTTGGAAACGCCCACCATGTTGGATCCGCTGACAGTTGTCGGTGTCCACAGACAGTGCGCTGGCGAAAAAGTATGTAAAACACATTTTGGGTTATTTGGTGGTGGAAATAGGGGCTGGGAAGGGTGGGGTGTGGACAATGATCAGGCAGGTGTAGTAGCTATCCGAGGAAGCCGTAGTAGTTAGCGGACAGTACTGTGAACGGACAGCATGGGAAAGACATTTGGGGTGATTTGATGGCTGAAAGAGGGCATATAAATAGTAGGGAAGTGAAATGAAGGTAATGTGGAGCTGTTTTACAGGTGAAAAAATGGTTTGGAAAAGTCGCTGAGTCTGCTGTCAGTTTTGGTGTCCATGGACATCATTTTGATTGCAGGGGGTCGGGGTGAGTTTCATTACTTGATGGTATGTGGTACATACTTCTTACATAGTTAATTGTATTGTGGTGGTTGATGCCAGTGGGCAGATTCTGGAGGGGGGGGCATAGCCGCAGATGAGCGTTGTTAGATTTCAAAACTCACAAAGTTCATGCCCAGTGTGTTAGAGCCAGTATAGACAAGAAGGTACTTGGGTGGCTCTACCTTTCTAAAACCCCTGTCTTCTGTCCTAAGGGGGTGTCCATAATCCAAAACAAGTAACCCTAAAACGCTGCCATTCAAGTGAACGTAGACTGTACAGAACAAAATTAACCATTTGTTTACTTGCTTCCCAAAAAGATTTTTCAAACCCTGCCTTTCAAATAAAAAAGCCCAAAATGATTATTTTCATTGCGTCTATTTTTTAAACCCTGACTTTCAAATAAAAAGCCAAGATGATTTATTTTCATTGGCCCTCATTACAACCCAGGCGTTAAGGGGTTAACGGCGCCATAAAAGGTGGCGGCGCCGTTAAACCCTTAACGCCTGATTACGAAGTCCCTTTGCGGTTTGGAGAATTTAACGCCTGCTTTTTGCAGGTGTTAAAAACCAACCCGCAAAGGGACCTTGGTGCTAAGTACGGTGCCGCAATTTGCGGCACCGTACTTAGCGCCTTCCCCCTTCCCATTGAGCCCTATGGGGCAAAGATGGGAATGGGGAAGGGCCGTGGCGGCATGGGGAATTACCACCCCGCCAACCTCGGAATGGGGCGGTAATTCCCCATTCCGCCATGGCGGAGTCGGTAAGTTACTGCCATGGACCATGGTGCTATTAGCACCAAGGTCCAATGCCAAGGTCGTAATGAGGGCCCTTGTGTCTGTTTGTCAAACCCTGACTTTTTAATAAAAAGCAAAAACGATTTTGCTATTGTATTCCCACTCCATGTACCTTGCCTTCAAATTAAGGGGTCATATATAACTAATGCCTGGGAATGGGGGAGAGAAGAGTATTGTGATAACCCACGCAATCACTGGGGGTTGTTTGAAATTTCAGAATTATTAATATGCAATAAATCCTTTGGGTGTGTTTTGATGAAAAGTCTCTAAATGTACCTGTGTGTTTTAGTATCTGTAAGTTCATTAGAAATTTAAGTCAGTCAATTGGTGCAAGTAATTTGAAATTGTGGTATTGTGTTGTGCCACGGCATTGGTCGCGGATGTTTTGTTTGCTGTATAGTTCTTTGTCAAACCTTAAATACATATATATTCTTACTATATACTGGCCTGGTTCCCAGCTCACTGATGGTACAGAGGGTATTTGCTGGTTTGTTTCAAGATAGGTTGGAGGCCTCACTAAAGTTGAATCTGTATAAGCACTTTGGGTGCGCACCACTTTGCTTGGGGGGGAAAGGAACTCCCTGAGTTTAGAATGACTGAGAATTACAGCATCGGACGCGGCTGACACTCTAGGTGGAGCGCGGCTTGACCCTTTCTTCCCTTTCCTCCTCCTACCGTTGGGTACCTTCCTCTAATTTCTTCCAGATCGAGCTTGGCTGGTGTTTGGAAGCCTCGCGCTCAGCTGCTGCTGCTGCTTGTGTCTGGCGGTGAGGATGGATGGTGAAGGTCGGAGGCAGCCTCACACATAGTTTTGGAAGTACGAGGGAACAGGTGGTGCGTTGAAAAGTTGGGTGCAAAAGGTGTGTTTATCACACATCAGAGAGCTGATGCCCTGCTCACTTCTCATCTGCTCTTTCATGGTAATGTACAGCATGTAGCTATAAAAAAGTGGATTGTCAATGATAAGTGTCTCAATTTCTGTGTCTCACCTGTCGAAACCATGCATACTGGGAAAAAAAAGGAAAAACGGGTGCCATTAAGGACATGGATCCGGGAAAAAATATTGTAACTCCCCTGACCTTTACTGTTGACCCTGCCACTACGATCCCTCCTAGGCAGGCATTTAGCAAAGCTCCCTCTCCTAGCTTTTCCAACATGCCTACCACCCAGGTTGTCCTTCCAGAGGTAGCTATGGGTGGAGGCTTGGAGATTGCTGAGGCCACAATTATCACCCCCAGGGCCACAGCTATATCTTTGAGAGGGGATCATCGACCAGGTGCTCAGGCAGTGAGCCAATGCACTAATTATAATGAGACATGTGCTATCACCCCTAAGACCTCTCCTATGTCATGGAAGAGGGACCGTCTGGCCGAGGTTCAGGCCCTGACCCTACGTATGAGACAAAGGCTCCATTTTGACAGGACTGGCCCCACCTATGTCCGGGATACAAACGATCAGCCTCATATCTCTGTGAACCTGTTATCTGAGGAGGCTATTGATTATGAAAATTGCTCTGTTAATTCAGGGGAGACATTTAGTTCCCCTCTGTCTATAATTTCCACTCTTGACACTAGGGGCCCGTGAATAATCCACCACTGTATACAAACCCTATGTCTACTGCATCGGCTATCTCGGTGGCAAATCCCCAGGACCAGATTACTCCAGACCAATGGTTGGTGGTAAAGGCTAACATTATCCACCAACTTAACTTGTGCCAAAACTTCAACGATTTTAGCAATTGGATGGATTCCCTCGACAATTCTGTGGGGAACTACCATTTTGGGAAAACGGATATGTCCTGCCAAGTAGACCCTATAATCATCCCACTATCGCAACAGTACTCGGCTTCCTCCAATATGTTTGCTCAGTCTGGCCCCCCATTGAGGGAAAATACCTGGCCTCCTCTACCACAACGTTAACATCTTGTGTTTTGGCATCTACTACTGGCCTTGACTTTTCAGCGGGCCCTGTGGTTTCCCCTAGCAAAGAAGAGGAGAACCTAAATATGTCCTAAGAAACAAGATCCTAGCTTGGCACCACCAACGAACTGGGCCAGGGGTGGTCAGACTCATAGACTTGAAAAATGTACACAGGCTGGAAATAAATGAGTGATGCACCCAGGATAATAAGCACTGTATCCTGGTTGGATGTGGGTCTAGCAACCTTCCAAGCTACTTTAGAATTTGTAATTATATGCCTAGAGGTCCATCAAATTTGAATCTTATATTGAACTATTCATAGGCTGTTTCCGGTTGAGAAATTGGTATTTTATGTTTATTGGCATTTTACATTTTCTGTGAAGTTGTGATGAAGTTGTGTCTGTTTCTATGTTGTAAGTTGTGTCGTTATGGCGCTCCAATGCCTGCGGGCTTTCAGCGCCTTATAAATAAATAAATACATTTTTAGAAAAGTGACAGCTTAATAAATCGTGACAATGAACAATAAAATATGACATTTTGAAGAAAGAGTAGATTAAGGTGTATTGTCCCGGGAGGATAGTTCAGTAGCAACGTGCTCACCTTGGAAGCAAGACGACACGAAGCAACACAGGTTCGATCCCCAGTTACATGCTTAGAAATGTCTGGGTATTTAAGCACATTATAAATATGCAACTAAGACAACAACAAAAAAACAAAAAAAATTGGTAACAGCGCCTCGATGCCCCCAGGCTGTGTGAGTGCTTTAAAAATGCAAATACAAAAAAAAATCAAGAAATCTTACTCATGTTAAAAGTGTCATATAAAGACAGCCTCCATATCTTCTAACGGGACTGTCATTTTATAATAAAAAATGGGTTATACAAATCTCTAAAAGTTGATAAAGTCTTATTACAGGGGACTCACCCAAGGTTCACAAAAGGCTGCAGTTCAAGCCTCAGCATGGCAAAAGGAGGACTGCTCCTCGATCAGGGTCATAAATTGGATAGTCAAATTAAAATTCCATAAGACCTCTAAACATGAATTCTCAAAATACTTGTAGGGAAACAGACCAGTTTGCTGCAAGGCTCATACCCCTGATAGGTGGTGCTGGGGTCCAGTGCATACACTTCTTTCTGCCATATACAGACAACCACTGGATCGCATGGAAGGGTGGAAGAGCGCACGCTGGTCCTGGCAGAGCTGGGGAAATAGCAAATTTGCTCTTCTAGATGAAAAGGTGGCAGACAAAATGAAGCCCAGGAACAGGAACCCTAGTGTCACTTTGCACCACCCCAAAGTCAACTGGCTTCTGTGGCATCATATTGGCCCATATTAACACCTTGTCGACCCTTTCCCATAGCCAACAGGAGAACCAACGACACTGATATGATATGGCATTTGTAACGCGCCTATACACAAGTGTTTCAAGGCGTGTTCCAACCAATGACCTTCAGGCCTGGCCACTGTACATCAGTTTCTTCCCTTGGCCACAGGATAAGGCCACACTTTCCTCATGCTAGAGTTCAGATGGAGAGTTCACAAAATGGTGAAGGCTTGTTTCCGTATTCAATAATGTACATGCGGGTAATGCCACTACATGCTGTATTTGATCATCTTGTTTGTTCTCCTGCCATTTTTCGTTTTTATCTTCAGGGCTATCTATAAAGCCAAAACTATGGGCATTGGAGTACAGTATGAAGCGAGATGGGATGGGAGAAGGGGCACACAGCCTGTGCTTTTTACTCACTGATAGACCACCTATGGCCATGCTAATCCCTCTGGCCCATCCCGCCTACTGCCAGTCTGCCCTGCCAAAAACACATCATCCTGGGATCACATTGTGTTAGCTTTAACATGCAATAATATCAAACTCTTGGCTTTTGAAAGGTATCTGTATTGGTGTAATTGTAGTTGTAAATCAAGTTCCAGTGTAATACAAATGCTACAAGCCTACTGATCATTCAGCGAGTTGATTTTTCAGCAATATGTGTGTGCATTATCTGCGTTTCAGATCAAGTTATGCGAAAGCCAACAATTCTGGTGCCTTTCTAGGAATTAGATAGGTATTTGGCAGCAACGTCATATGCCCACACACTCAACCCATTTGCCAGGTAGTACCATTATGGCAGTGCCTTGCAAATGCATATCCCATCCCTATGGACAAGTCTTTGTCAGTACTTATTAAAAATGTTACTGTTACCCTTGCTAGTACTGCTAACAAAAGAGAATCCATTTTCTTTGATGGGTGAACTCTGTTTTATGCTTTCTTGGAAGCTGCTCCATGCATTTTGCAAGTGTGGATCAAGTGCGCTGATTCACATGGAGACAATGTGACCACTAATGTTCTTGCACTGCGATGCATTTGGGGATGCTGGGGGCTGATTGGCTGACAATGGCTCCGCGGTTGGTGTCAGGAGTCTGGCCGGAGTGCACAGGGCAAAGGCTATATCTCACAGTATGCACTGTAGATAAGGGGAGATTTCCTGAGGCAATGCTAGCACAGAACAGAAACAGGGTACATGCCAAGATAATCTGAGCTCAAACACGTATTCACAGGACGTGCAGGAGCTGACAGTTAGTAGAGACAGAGAGAAAACAAAGACAAGCAAATGCACTGGGCAACACGGATTGGTCAGAATAAAGGGTGTACTGAAATATGATACCGGGTCTCCATGGATTAGGGAAAGCCCTTGTGATCGGTACAAGCAGATCACTCTTAACAATGGTCATACAGCAGCGTCATGAGTCAGGCGTGCCAAAGATACTTTTGTACTCAGTGCAAGGGTAAAACTGGAGACCATATACTGAGGCAGGTAAGACTCCAGTGGACTAGGCAAAGGCAACAGAAGTATTTCCCTTATCTGATCTGAATTGAGACCAACTCAGGGTCACACTGTAAAAGGATACAGGGCAGAGGAGCAACAGTGAACCACAATGTCATACAGGCGGAAAGCAGTGTTGAAAGAAGTAACCAGGTACAGGATAGAAAAACAAAGTACAAAGCAGAGACTGGAATATCAGAATACAAATGGCAAAGTACTCAGGCAGGATAGGTTGCAGCCAACACAGCGAATACGAGGTGTTCAGGAAACTCAGAGTACTTAAGAACAGGCACTAGAACTATGGACTGACGTCTGGTAATATCGCAGGCAAGCAACAAACAGGAAAACTTCAAGAGACTGGGATTGCAGAAAGAAAGAGAGAAAAACAGGGCAGAAACAGGGCAAGTCTGTGAGGCAGAAATGTTTACAGAAAACAGAGTGTTCACAGAAAGTCGGAAAGGCAGAAAAGATATCAGTAAAGCACTGAATGTCTTTAACAGCAACACAGGAAAGGTTCTAATAACAGGCAGACTGGAAAGGGTGCTGCAAGGCAGCACCAGCAAACATGATTCAAAAGCCAAAATCAGGATATTCGGGAAAGCTTCACTGGTCACAGGAGCACAGAAGCATGGATTCACAGTGGAAGCAGTTGACTAAACAACTGCTTCTGTTCAAAGTGAGCTTATGAAGGCCCTCCCAGCCAACAGCCCAACAGGGTGGAGCTGATTGCCGTCTCAGGCAGCTGTGTTCAATTAAGCCCAGCCCTGGCTTCAGTAGCCTGCAGCAGTGGATTGTAATTAAGGTTTCTCCAGCTCTCTGCAGCCTAGACTGCAGTAGCTTTGAACAGGTGAATGCTGTCAGGGCCTCTCCAGCTATTAATGGCTTGCTGCAAACAAATGGACTTAGTATACCTCCTCCAGCTCTTAGTAGCTTGTTGCAAACAAATGTACTTATTATTCCTCCTCCAGCTCTCTGCCTTTTGGACAGCATACATGTACCAGAATGTATCTGCTGGTTTAAACCAAAATCTGGAATGGAGCATGAAATTAGATTGGTCCAAAACTGCAGCAGTAAAACAAGTAAATGAATGCAGAGGCTGTTTTTATGTTTTAACTTTGCAATTATGTCATAAACAGAGTCTCTGAATGCGTGCATGTAGTGGTGATGCATGGCAGGTGGGTAGGATACTGACAGTTGGTCCCATAATTGTTGAAGGTTATGTTATGTTACTGGGATTTATACAGCACACAGCTGTAATTTTTGTGGTTTCTGCCAGATGTGAAAAAAGTGCTTGTGAAAACATAAAAATTGATATGAGGCTGGAAACCCAAAAGAAACACACCAACCCAGGTTACAAAGGACATACAAGTGCTTTATTTAAAAGCTACAACAGTTACCAAAGTCAATTGACAAACGGATAGCTATTCGGCTCTCAGAGTAACGTAACGAATTTCAACGAGCGTTCGATGCATTAGTAGAGAGACCGTATATTTGAAATACTTGGGCTTTTATATCCTTTATCCAGCCCTTGGCCAACCCCCTCGCGGGTTAACCATTCTTGGGATCAGGCCTAGGGTTCCTTGCCAGGTCAATCCTATAATGTATGCATTTTGATCAGTTCCGCTGACACAGTTGTTCATTTACACATAGGTCAGTAATAGGACAAGGTCTCAGTTCGCGACCCCGACAAGTGGCCTGCAGGCATATTAATTATTCGTGTGTGCGGAGGTCACAACGGCCAGAATCTCACTCAGAATGTCATTCAGCCTCCATTTTGATGTTCAGGGTGACTTCCACATTACAAGAGAACCTAAAATGGCAGCTAAATCCAAGATGGCGACTTACATTACTTTTCGTTAAGGTCAAGACCTTGCCGCAGAGTCTATTTACATGATATTTAGACAACTTGGCGTAGGCCAATACATATTCAATTACTGCGATAGGAGGCATAATATTATTTCAATTCCAACAGACCCTCCTTTTGGCCTATGCCAAGTGCTAATATAGTTTCTAATACTTTTGCAAATAACTCCATGTATTGTCATCCAGACATCCCGAATCATTGTCTGTAATATCTATAGCCATTAGGTCGTTCATCAGAACCTCTTGTAACACAAACTCTTTGGATGCTGTATCTGGGGCATACATTCTATGCCCTATTGTGCTCACTGCTTGGGCACAACATCCCCCTAGCATTCCACATATAATCGGAAGACATTGAAAACAGCAACAAAGAAATAGCAGAATCCCCAAAATAACCAGAATAACAGAAAGCACCTTCCAACCCCAAGATCGTAAAGAATCCCAGAACCAGGTGCTAAGATTCCAATCTCCTACAGGGATATGTACTTCAGAACTAAGGATATGCAAGTTCGGTATTGCTTTAAAAATTGTCGGCGAGGAATCTGGTACGAAAACACAGCAAGCGGACCCCACCAATTTGCATACTCCAGCTCGTTCTGCCAAAATGACATCTAATGCCATCCTATCCTATTTTGGAGTGCTACCAATCTTATTGCCTTTTGTTCTAGTGTCATATTGTAAAGTATGTCCGTGGTCCGGTTGATCGTTCTCTCCAGTACCCTTGCTAATCCCCTAATGTTCTCAGAGTTTGTTATTTGTCCCCAAAAGGGCACAACTGATTTTGCTATATCTCCCAATACTTGCCCAGGGGTATCTCCGTTCTTGTCCCGCCGTGGGCGAGCCTTAGAAACCTCCAATGTACTAGCTACAAATACCCCGGGTAACAGGATTCCTAAATAACAGGTTCCCTGCCAATACTTGGGCAACCAGGGAAATGCTAAACTACCACAAAAAAATAAACAGCCCCCCCCCACATACAGAGGCCTGTTTTCTCCAGACAAATTTACAATGTTCATACAACCTTCAAAATCTCCCATTGGCCGAGTGCCATTTCTTTGTACACAAAAGGGGACCGAATCAGGGCTATGATTTATAGAGTAAGAAGGAGGCACGGCGTCCTTATTGCCTATCGGAGCCATTTTAAAGGAAATTAAAGTTTGAAAAGGAAGAGACAGTTTATCAGACGGCCTAATAGAAGCGACATTAGGTTTACTTCTATTTGCAAAAAGCGAGCATCCCAGGGGAGTTAATTCACATTTCTCGAAATCATTCAAATTAGTTCCATCAAAGTTTCCTGAGATGCTATCATTCCAACGGCCAAAGAATAGTGCTCTAAGAGAGGCATAGCAAGCAGTTGTTAAAGGTAAAGGGTGAATATACCATCCTAGTCCCTTGTTCCCATTTTGCGGTAAATGAGTGCAAATCCAACAATTACTCTTATTAAAAATGGCATGCGTTGCATTCATTACTATCATTAGAGTGTTATTATGATACTTTTGTCTATGTTGGGAGTCTCTAGGGGACAGAGTGTGAAGGTGTACAGAGGGAGTCAAAGCAGTCGGCACAATCTTGGTCAGTAGTAGAGGTTTTAGAGGATAGATTTCTTCAAAGTACCAAAGTCCTACAGCAGTAATTGCAAAAATAACAATTATCATTATCAAAACACAGCAATACGTTTTCGGAGCCCAGGCACATTGTTCATTGTCCAAGTTGGTCACCCCCTTATTCACAAGTTCAGTGCGGGGAGCAGCAGTGGAGGTGGCAGGCATTGTAGTTCCTCAATCGATGACCCCAATGTTCGTTGCTGGCGACGCTACGGTCGCGCGATTTCTAAGTCCTCTCTCTGATGCACTCACAGCGCTGTTTGCTACTCCAAGATCAGGCACTGTAGCATCAGCGAGGGGATGTGCTTCTTCTGTAACGTGTGGCGTCGGGTGAGGAAGTTTCTTGACATGCGTCGCGTGGATCCAGTGTTTCTTCCCAGCCACCCGCACTGCTGTCTGGGTGACCAACAGCACCTGGTAGGGTCCCTTCCAACAAGGAGCGAGACAGGAAGACCTTTCGTAGGCCTTCACTAGGACCCAACTTCCAGGCTGTATATCGTGTCCTGGGCCCGTGAACCGTACAGGTAAAGTTGAATATACCTGGTGATAAATGAAATACAGGTTTTTAGTTAACTGGTTACAGTAGTCTACAAGCAATACATTTTCCAACTCTCTCAGGGCTTTAGGTTTTGGGAGACCCCAAATGTTAGCAGGTCTCCCCATCACTACCTCAAATGGAGAAAGCCCAGTCTTAGTTTGAGGTGTGGTACGCATAGCCAATAATACAATAGGTAAGCCATCTGGCCATTTCAGCTTGGTATTGGCACATGTTTTTGTAAGCTTATTCTTTAAGATACCATTATGTCTTTCCACCAACCCAGCACTTTGAGGATGTCTAGCTGAGTGAAATTGTTTCTCAATACGTAATGCTGTGCATATCTGCAAAATTACTGCTGCAACAAAATGAGGACCATTGTCCGACCAAATTACCCTTGGGAGCCCAAATGGAGGAAAGAATTATTTTACCATAATCTTTGCAGTGGTCATGGCGGTAGCATCTTTAACGGGGAAAGCCTCGACCCATTTACTAAAGGCACAAATAATTACAAGAACATATTTCAGATTGTTACACCGTTCCATCTCAATAAAATCAAAGTGAATTACCTTGAAGGGAACAGAAGGGGGCCCAAAGCTTCCCCTTGGAGTTACTGTCCCATTACCCACATTGTGCTGTAAGCAGATCATGCAGTTCCGCACATGACGTTTTGCAGTCTCCGGAATCTTGTTATTCACCCAAACTTGTTCTAACATTTTCGTGATCTGCTGAGCACACACATGTGTAGGACCATGTGCCATGGTAACCATTGCCAGTACATATGAATCAGGGAGCAACCATTTTCCTTCAGATGTATCCACCCAACACCCATCATCATCTAGTTTCCCCATTCCTTCGGCCCACCTTTTAGATTCTTCTACTGTAGCATCAGTTTGAATATCCCGCACAGACCCAATACCTTCATCCATTACATAAGCATCTTTTGTTTCTCTTAGCGCATACATTTCTGTGCTAAGGTCTGTGGCCGTTTGCCGGGCTATCAGGTCCGCAAAGACGTTCCCTTTTTCCCACATCATCTATGACCTTACGATGTGCTGCACATTTCATGATCGCTAACTGCCTAGGGAGCGAGAGTGCCGAGAGCAATTGCACTATCAAGGGGCCATGCTGAATCTTGGTCCCATGTGAGGTCAGGAACCCTCTTTCCGACCAGAGCCTCCTAAAGTTGTGAGCCACCCCAAAGGCGTACTGGCTATCAGTATATATATTTACTATACGCCCTTCGGAGAATTCACAAGCTCGGGTCAATACTATAATCTCTGCGGCCTGCGCGGGGTTATGCGAAATTCTATTAGTTTCAACAACTTTACTCAATGTAGTAACTGCGTAAGCAGCTGTAGATGTACCATCTGAAAGTTTGAAGCAGGAGCCATCACAAAACAGCTCCCCTTCTGCATTGTCCAAAGGAGTATCTATAAGATCTATCCTTCCCTTCGTTTCTTGTCCGGTGGTATACAGACAGTCATGTAATTCTTCGTCACTGCAAACAGTGTTTTGCGGGAAAGGTAAGAGTTCAGCCGGATTAAGAACACAACACCTCCTAATTTGAATGTGAGGGGCAAACAGAATGAATTCATACCTTGTTAACCGTGCAGAGGTGAGGTGTTGCATTTGGGTTTTGTTCAATAGGATATCTACAGAGTGAGGTACCATCAAAATCAAATCATGGCCTAGGACCATTCCCTCACTCTGTTTTACAGACGCGGCAGCAGCAGCGGCAACTCACAAACATCTTGGCAAAGCGCATGCGACAGGATCAAGGGCGGAGGAGTAGTAGCCGCACGGCCTATTCTTCCCTCCGTGTTCCTGTGTTAACACAGCCAAAGCACATCCATCACATTCATGCACAAACAACACAAAGGCCTTGTCATAATTTGGAGTACCCAGAACCGGTGCAGAGCATAAGGCGGTTTTGAGAAGCTCAAAAGATCGTTGATGTTCCTATTTCCATGGCAGTGGCAGAGAAATGCCCTTCTTCGTCAAAGCCAACATCGGTTTTATCACTAGCGAAAAGTTCGGGATCCACAACCTACAGTAAGAAGCCATACCTATTAAGGCTCTGACTTCCTTCTGTGTATTTGGAACAGACATGCAAGAAATGTGTTTTATTCTTTCAATCTTCTCCCCTCCTTTGACAGGAGGTAGCCTAAATAGGCGACCTCCTGACAACAATATTGAAATTTTTTGAGCGAAGCTTTATGACCATTTTTGGCTAGATGAACAAGCAACAGTATAGTGCCTTCTTTACAAGCACTTTCAGAGTCTGCAGCCAAAAGCAAATCATCAACATATTGAAGCAGTGTACAAGTAGGTTGCAATTCAAGGGTGTCGAGCTGCTCTTTCAAAGCTCTACTATAAATGCTTGGACTTTCAGTATACCCTTGAGGTGCCCTAGTAAATGTAAATGAGCGTCCCCCCAAGGTAAACGCAAACAAATATCTACTTTCCTTATGTAAAGGAATGCTAAAGAAAGCATTTTTTAAATCCACAACGCTGAAGTGCGTAGCCGTAGCAGGGATCATTGTCAATATCGTCGTTACATCAGGCACGATTGGAAATTGTGGGGCAACAACTCTGTTAATAGCACGAAGATCAATTATGAACCGGTATGGGATTGCATTGTCGCCTTTCTTATATACAGGCAAGATCGGACTGTTACACAAACTAATCTCCTCGATCACCCCACGATGCACAAAATCGGAGACAATGCATTTTAAAGCACGCTCGCCCTCAACTGATATTTTATACTGCAGAATGCGTGGTAGTTTAACTCCATGTTTCAAAACTATTTTAACGGGCTCAATCTGCAGTACGCCGACATCATTGTCGTCAACCGCCCATAAACATTCCGGGACAATGCTAAACTCAGGAGGTAAAGGTCGAATCAGAAAATGAGAATTAGGAAGTTGCTGTGGTGAAACCGTCAGCCGTACTCCATCAGAGGAACAATGAATTACTGCATTCAATTTCTTTAACAAATTCAACCCCAGCAAATTCTCTCCACAGTTCGAAGTCAGAAGAAAAGGGCAATGGTCCGTAAAGGGACCCAAAGAAACAGACACCGGTGAAGAAACCGGACAGACAATTGGTATACCAGAAAACCCTACGGAAACATTTGTTTGCCCTGATGTTTGGAACCCGAGAATGATCAATGGAGCACTTTTGTGCTCCAGTGTCTATCAAAAACTGGTGTTTCCTATTCCCTTCTAATAATTCAACGTAGGGGCCTTTCTGATTAACGGGAATAGGTGAAGGTTCCAAACCCTGCTTCGGGCAGTCCTAATGAAATAGAGTATCGTCAGAAGGAAGCTTTTCAGAAAGGTAGGCAGCAGAAGGGTGATCAAATATGTTCCTCGAGTCCACACTCGAGGTCTGATTTTACCGTGAAAAAGGTTGCTGAGGATCTTGCAAAAACTGACCTCTATCAGGGCCCCCTGCTCCAGGGCGGCCCCTAGGTCATCTACCCATACTCCCAAACGCACTGTTTGACCTTTGTCAAAGGACGGGGCACTGTGCTCGCCAATGACCTTCCTGGCGGCAATAAGCACATTGATTAATATTCACAGAACCCAAAGGAGCATTTCCTTTTGGGAGATACTGACCTCTAGTCTCTGTCGTGCTTCCTCTGGGGTTTCTAACAATTTGTTGTAATAATACTTTGGTTTTCAAATCTCCTTTCCTCTTTTCTATTTTCTCCTTCTCATTATTAACATGGTTCTCATAATACTGAGCCATGTGCAAGACCTCAGATTGAGATTTTGCCTGCCAAGCGCTCTCAGAGGACATAATCTGTGACTGGATGTCGGGCAACAATCCACGTACAAATTTGTCCACAAACAACCTTTTCCCAGACTCTGTACCCAAATCCTGCCCACTGAAGTCAGAAAATACCTGCTCGAATCTGTTAAAGAATTTGGTGGCGCCTTCAGTTTTCCCTTGAACACAGGCCGTAAGCTTGTCCCAAATAATTCTTTTCTCTGGAATTATAGTTTTTAATTTTGCGACAATTCTATCAGGCAAAGTAAGTATTACCTGTGGTGGTTTCTCACCTGCTGGTCTTTCCCCATCAATCCTAATCATATTAGCCCACGTATCTCCCAACCCTGGCACATCGTCTATTGTCCGAACCTGCTTCCATACATCTACGGGTAGGAGTACAGGGAATAGCAAGTCAATATCACTTAAGGTGAACACAGAGGACTGCAAGACGGACTCTATCTCTTTGTAAAACCCCGTCGGGTTTTTCCTGATATCGGGAACTGATTGTCTAATAGTGTTCACTTCCTGTCGTGAAAACGGGACGCGAACGAATTGCGATATATAATGTGCAGGGATATCCACAGCGGGTGCACCAGTCCCAGCGTTGGCGGGAATCTCAACCTTTGGGACAAAGGTCGGAGGAACCTCTCTCATAGGCAACTGAGATATAGGTACCTGCGGCCGCTTACTAAGCAACAGAGCCAGGTCGAGCGCTAAGGCAGCCGAAGAAGTGTCGGGCGAAAAAGCCCTTTTACAAATCCCCAACAATTCTATGGGGAAACTAACCTTCTTTCTTACACATTCTTCTTGCAGGTACTGTACCATTACCTGAATTACCTTCCTTTGCATTTCTACTGTATACTGACAATACGTGTCATATACTTCATCTGGCGGAATCGATGAATCCGAGATCCATCGAATCGCATCTTTGGTACAAATTCGTACTTCCTCAGGTGCCGATCTACGACACAGAAGGAACCGTTTCTGTACATACATACTATCGTCTTCGTCATCCTCATCTTGTGACTTTTCAAAGTCCTTCCTATACTCAAACAATTTTTCAACATGACCATATACTTTCTGCTCTGTGTCCCTCGAAAGTTCCAAAGCATTTAGATCTCTCACCCCTTGTGGAAGATCTGAATTTTGTAATCTACCCCACATCACACATAAATGAGTCCCCAAACCTTCGATAAAAACATTTTTCTCGGGAAAACTGTTCAAATTAGATAATGTGGAAAAAACATTAACTTGATCACCTTTCTCCATACAGTGCTTAGCCCATGCAAACAATTCCTGTTTCTTATCTGCAGAAACAGTATTACGAGTGACGATCTTTGATCCTGCACCTTGATCAACTTCAGTCAATACGGGACCACTCGGGAGCGGAGGTGCAGGTAAATTTAATAAAGCTGCAACTATCGGCGCAGGAGGAAGGGGCGGTGTGATAGGTGGAGGAACAACAACTAGAGGAATAGGAACAATAGGTTGTACAGGGGGAACAGGAATAACAGCAGGAATGGGCAGAGTGCCCAAGAAAGGATCATACGGAGCTGGCGCAGAGGCACCAGGCCTGCGTTCGTTTAACAATTTTTCAATAAATTCTTTGGAAAGATGAAAATCTTTAGAGGGGTAAATTTTCTGGATTCCAAGTGAAAAAGCCCTATCCATATTTTTAACTCTTTCTGAATGTTTTTCTTTATCATATAACAACGCTTTTTCGGCATTTGTTTTATGACGGCGTGCATGTTTATCCCTACTTTTAAGCTGCTGTAACGCTTCTTTTTTCCAATTCTGTAAAACATCAAAGACTGCAGGTCTAGCCTTCTTTTTTAGCAAGACCGATTCTAGGTATTCAATACGGGAGATCTCAAAACTGCCATTGATTGGCCACTGAAATCCGGAGGCATGTCTGGTCTGTCTGTGCCAAATATAATTAAATACTATACTACCAATGCCATACTTACAGTACATAGTACATGCCGGCGACCCCTCCTGTGGTGCCGGGCGGCTAAATTCCAAAGATTGTCGATCGCTGCGGAACAGAGCCCTAAAGCAGCTAGACAATTTTCCAGGCATTTCACAAAAAATTGGTGTTACCTGGTCAATAATTGTGTCTGCAGATACAATACGCCAAATTCAAATTGTCAGGGTTAAATTAAGAGCCGGGTCACGACTGCACCTGACCAAACCTAAGGAGGACCATACGGTTTATCAAAGAACTTACCTAACGAATTTTACCTTGTGTTTGGTGGTTTCGACAAATCTGCCCGCCTCAAAAATGGACCCTCGTCAAGATGCCGTGTCAGACTACACGACTATCGTCCAAGGATCGGATTGTGCAGCGCTGCCGAGGTATCGCGTCTCGTTCGGTCGGGCCCGCAAAATCACACCGTCCGATCCTGGTTCGATAGTCTGCGTCAACCTTCAATGATCCGGCATCAATCTTGAGTGCCCCTGTTCGGGTGCCAACTGTGAAAACATAAAAATTGATATGAGGCTGGGAAGCCCAAAAGAAACACACCAACACAGGTTACAAAGGACATACAAGTGCTTTATTTAAAAGCTACAACAGTTACCAAAGTCAATTGACAAACGGATAGCTATTCGGCTCTCAGAGTAACGTAACGAACTTCAACGAGGGTTCGATGTATTAGTAGAGAGACCGTACATTTGAAATACTTGGGCTTTTATATCCTTTATCCAGCCCTTGGCCAACCCCCTCGTGGGTTAACCATTCTTGGGATCAGGACTAGGGTTCCTTGCCAGGTCAATCCTATAATGTATGCATTTTGATCAGTTCCACTGATACAGTTGTTCATTTACACATAGGTCAGTAATAGGACAAGGTCTCAGTTCGCGACCCCGACTAGTGGCCTGCAGGCATATTAATTATTTGTGTGTGCGGAGGTCACAACGGCCAGAATCTCACTCAGAATGTCATTCAGCCTCCATTTTGATGTTCAGGGTGACTTCCACATTACAAGAGAACCTAAAATGGCGGCTAAATCCAAGATGGCGACTTACATTACTTTTCGTTAAGGTCAAGACCTTGCCGCGGAGTCTATTTACATGATATTTAGACAACTTGGCGTAGGCCAATACACATTCAATTACTGCGATAGGAGGCATAATATTATTTCAATTCCAACAGGCTGGGTTAGATTGGAGGGAAAATAGGGAAAATGCAGCACGGCTTAGCTGTTGTGTTAATAGGCGCAGACCGGATGTCCCCTGAGCTCTGCGTAGGGGCCTTTTACTAATGGTTATTCATCAGGAGCACATAGGCCTTTGTCTCCAGGAGGGTGCTGCGTGGGTCTGAGGTTATAGGATGCATTGGCTGGGGTGGCATATAAAAGATGTTTGTAGAGGTGTAGTGTTGTGTTTTTAAGTCTAATGGGCGGGAACCCAGCAATGCAGGTTGTGGGTGACATAGGGTTTCCATATAGTGTGTTTCAGCATAGAAGTTGAGGATGGTGGGTTGATTAGCATAGGGCAAAGTAAGCAGTTGAGTGTTTATCTGAAGTGTCTGTGGTGATGGCTCGGCGGAGGTGCCCTGCTGGTGTGGAACTATTGAGGAGAAACCTGAGCCATCCTGGTGCACGTCCTTGTGGAACGGGTATGCCCAGACATTGGTCCCATGCTTGCTGGGCCTAGAGACCCAAGATACTCCTCACTGATGAGGCCCAGCGAAGCCAAAACATGTCTGGAGATGCTTGTGGTCTCGTGCAGAAGGGATGTGACCAAGCAGTTCAGGCTGGACTGCTGCATTTGGGGTGGGATCAAGCCTGATTTGATGTGTTCTTTCCCCTTTTGTAATGGCATGGCAGGCAAAGAACGACTGTTTGGAGGGTTGCCAAGAGCAGTGCCAGCTGTGAAGATTAATTCTACACCTTCCAGTCAACACCTCTTTTGTTTTGCAGGCTCTAACTCTGCCGTGGATTGGTGTGCAGCGGCAGGTAGTGAGAACACAAAAGGACTTCAGAAAAGGGGAAAGGGATGGACCTGCAGCAATTTGTACCAAATGAGCAGCAATAGAGATTGATTGCAAAGGAGGGCATGGAATGGGGACTGTGGAACAAGTAACATTTGGGTTGGGGTCTGGGAGCAAGCTTTACATGCTGTGAGTTCAGGGTGAAATACCTAGTAGCAATTCATGTAAATGTACATAGGGCATTGAGGAAGCACCCTGGGTTGGTACTGCATTAGGTGTCATGGTAAACCAAAGCCAAACAGATTTCCCATGGTTCCCTGGTAAAAAGCTCACTAAGCAGGAATATGATTTATGCACCAACGTGCATGTACGCTGCCTGTGATCAAATTGGATGTCTTTAGCGGGATAAAGTAGGCTCTATGCTGTGAAATCCAGGGGTGATTGCTGGGGTTCCTTTGTGAGTTAGGTTCATTGAAATACTGGGTATTTAGCCTTTCCTGCAACATAAGGAGATCCTGTGTTGCGCACATTCCCTTTAGCAGGAAGTTCCAGAGTTTGGCCAGCTGATCTTCTGTATCTCTTTCTGGCATAGCGTGTAGTCTCTAAGATTACGTTGTATTTATTTTATATGCAGGAGGAACAATGCACTTTAGATACAAAAGAACGTACAAATAAGAAATCAGATTTGACGGGAAGAGGTGAGCTTCTTACAATGGCAGCACTGGTCAATTGGCCGGCTCTTGCAGGTCCGGGATCCGGCATCAGATGTCTTGTGGCCTGCCTCAGCACTGACAAGGCTTTACCGAGTCCCCTGCTTCACTGAGGGAAGCTGGGGTCTTGTGATCTAATCTGCTCTGTGCTACTTTCTCAGGCCATCATTCGCACCTTTGTAGGTCGTATTTGCCCAACCTGTTTCTTTCTTCAGGCCTGAAAGGGACACTGTGGGAATCAATGGGCTATGAATATCACTGAGGTGGGAGCCAACACTGCTATAAGCAGGCTTTCTACATGCTGGGCACACTATTGTTTTCCAAATGTGCATCTTACACTTTTATATAACAAAAAGTAATTTCCAAACTCAAAAATACCGCTGAAACTTGCGTTCACTAGTTTTCTTTGAAATGTGCTTTGAAATGTAAAACCAGGCATCCTTAGCGGGTCCTGCGAGCAGACCAGGATTGTTTGCATACTCCCCATTCCCATTGAGCCCTATGGGGGCTCGAATGGGAATGGGGATGTACCGGGCCTGGGTTCCATGAATGGGCAAATACCGGGCCCTCCAAGGTCGGAATGGCCTGGTATTTCCCCATTCAGGGAACACGGACCCGGTGCCCGGAATGGGGGTAGCCATGCCACATGTCCCGGCAGGATAGCTCAGCGGCAACATGCTCACCTTGGAAGCAAGACGACACGAAACATTACAGATTCGATCCCGGGTTTGCGCTTGGTGTTAAGCGCATTATAAATATGCAACTAAGACATAGTGCCTCATTACGACTCTTGCGCTCCCGGAATGAAGGGGGCCGGTATGGGACCGGCCCCCTTCATGACGGAAGCGCGGATTCCGAGGTTCCCTTTGCGGGACCCAAACCAGACGTCTGGTAAAATCAGACGTCTTTTCCAGGTCCCACAAGGGGAAGAGGGAGGTAACAACGGGACACTTGTAATGTGCCCGTTGTTACCTCCATCCACATTCCCATTGAGCCCTATGGGGGCTCAAATGGAAATGGGGAATGGTTCCTGCAAGGAGGAATTACCAGGTCCTCCTATGTCGGAATGACCCGGTTATTCCTCATTGCAGGAACCCGGTAATGGAGCCCGGTTTGGAGGCAGCCAGTAGCTCCATGGCTGCATCCAAACTCGTAATGAGGCCCATACTCCTGTAACAGCGTCGTGATGCCCCGGGCTGTGTGAGCGCTTTAAAAATGCAAATAAATAAATAAATAAATGGTCCGTGCAATCGGCAGTGCAGAAGCAGTTGATGATTTATATTGAAGCTTAGTTTCCAGAATACAGAATACATGTGCAGCCTGTGTGCCAATCATATTTTAGCAAAAGTCTTCCTCGAGGGACACTTTAATGATTTCAGCCCAAAACAACATGCTGAATGCAATGTGTCTGCACGTCTCCTGTGCAGCACATTTAGGAGACGGACTGCAGCTGCAGTGTGCAAGCAGTGCCTGAAGCCGAGCCTCCAGGAGGGAGGGGGAGGCCTACTGAGTGACAGGGAGAGGAGAGGTCGGTGCCGTGGCGGTGTGCCAGGATTGAGGAGGAGAGCTGCTGGCAGCGCGCAGAGAGACACTGGGGAAAGGGGGGATATAAAGGAAGTGGCGGTGGGAGGGTGGCTGGGCATTAAGATGAGTAGAGTGGGTTGCCGTCCGTAAAGAGGCCATACAGGTTCGATATTTTGGCGCGAAGGAAGCAAGGATAGGGACGCCCATTGCCAAGGAAGAGGCAGGTAGTTTATAGCAGGAAATGAAAGTGTGAGATTGGTAAAAGGAGACTGGATTACAGTCGTAGTTACACAGAGGCAGCCACCAAACCACACATCCACCTTCCAGATTACTCTTCAGTTGACAAACATGGAGCCTCCTTCACAGCACTTACTCCAACAATCACCCACACGCGCGCATGCGCACATAGACACACCACAGATGCACACACACACACACACTCACGCACACACTCACTTACTCAATCACTCTCTCTCTCAATGCCAAGCCCGGGCTGCAAAGGACTCCCGCCCGTTTGAAAAATCTTGAACCATTCCTCTGCATACGGGTGACACTTGCGCTCATAAGGACTGCCACAAAATAAGAACACGTTTACGCCCATTGCTGGTATGGCAGGGTCAGTAGTACATGAATAGATGTTCTTGGTCCAATTATCTTAATAGTAGGCATTTAATTGGACACATTTTCTAAACAACAGAAACACATGATTTGGCCCTCCCTGGACTCAAACACGTTATCTGTAGAGTAATCACGGACACGAACAACATGCACCTAACACTGAACTAGCGGCACTGCATGGGAACATGCCCCATGTAGATGCAACTAGCGGCACTGCATGGGAACATGCCCCATGAAGATGCAACTAGTGGCACTGCATGGAAGACACCCGATGCAGATGCAACTAGCGGCACTGCATGGGAACACGCCCCATGTAGATGCAACTAACGGCACTGCATGGGAACACTACCCATGTCGATGCAACTAGCGGCACTGCATGGAAACACACTCCATGTAGATACAGCTATCGGCACTGCATGGGAACACACCCGATGCAGATGCAACTATCGGCACTGCATGGGAACACGACCAATGTAGATGCAACTAGCGGCACTGCATGGGAACACGCCCCATGTAGATGCAACTATTGGAACTGCATGGGAACACGGCCCATGTAGATGCAACTATCGGCACTGCATGGGAACACGCCCCATGTAGATGCAACTAGCGGCAGCGCATGGGAACACACCCCATGTAGATGCATCGTTGTGAGCTTTCTAATTGCCTAATCTTGTTTGACACGCCTGTGGCTTGAGAGGAAAGGGGGAAGACACTGATCATACATAGGAGGCCAGCCCTTAACCAACACCAGAGCAGCCTGGGTGCCTTTGAATGACCAAACTGATCAATGCCCATTCTGCCTCTAACACTGGACTGCCTACTAGTAACATGCATCCTATGCCACTACCTTAAAGTAGCATTTATACAATACAAGAAAGACTTGTTAGACTGTCTAGAGGGTAACAATGCAAGCCAACCACGCCAGAGTCGAGTTGAGGGCATGTTCACAAATATAATCCTGCAGCCCCTCTCCTCAAGGATGCATGGGTTCAACCCACTCATTGCACTGCCCTTAACCACTGTCACCAGACAACCAAACCACTGCACACCGTCAATGGTAGCATGGACATTACACCACAGCAACTTTACCCACCTCACTCTTGAACTAACCCAAACAGCATCTATACCAACAGCCAATAATTGATCTCACATGCAGCGGACATCGCAGACATGATCCCCACCCACAAGCTGGATGCACTCTTCATCACTAAAAACCTATCTGGCACACACTTCTTCCCACCTCCTGGACATCCTCAACCCATTGGCTACAGCATTCAACTCAGAGATAGGCCTCACATGTCCACCTTCATACACAAGTCCCCCTGGCCCTGAACCAGACTGAAAGAAGATGCCATCCACTCTTTCAAACCACTTTCCTCTCTCTCATACAAACACTGTCACCTTCAACCTCCTCTGCAGGCTACTTAAACTCAATGCATCCTTTGTTGATGACTTCGATGACATGGTCAACACCAAATTCCTTACACATGCCAATAAAAACATCTTCCTTAAGGGCTTTAGCTTCAAAGACAACACTGCCAATAAGAGCATTGAAGAGGCACTACACAACCAACTGGACACAATAAACCTCCTCCAGGGTGCACCAATGCACAGTGAATATCATACTCAAAAACGAAACTGGGAAGCTCCACATTCCCCAACCTTGCTCCATAGCTAGGAATTCCTTCCCAGGTGACACCAGAGCGATCCTAGCCTATCCAAGATTTTAAAAAAGCATTTATCATATGGCCATTTCCCTAATACGGGGGCTGGGGAGACTCCATGCTTTAATATGTCCTCTGATTAATACTTTGCAAGATAACAAGTGTTTTATGCAGATCACAACTTGCACATTTTTATTAGGCTTTGCCTAGGCATATACTGATCGCTAGTATAATCCAACAAATCTCTCCCCGCAGATAGGGACATGCCTCACTAAGTAACATTGGCTGATAAATATGTCTGGATACTTAAGACATTTATGCCGTCTTTGCCAACTGGGTATGGATCTAGTTTACCTTGTTCTGCTGTTCAGTTTTCAGATCCACAAATGTTTCAATACAAACTAAAGATGTGAGCTCTTATGCACTTCAATCATGCTCTTAAAATAAATTTGCCCTGGCACTTTTTCCATTTTTGAGGCGACTGAATGAAACTTGTATCGTTATGATTCTGTCTCTGCTCTTTCATGGCCTCCTTCTCAGAACTTCGCATCAGCCGGGCTGTGGCATTAGCGCTCGCTGAGCACTCAGCGCTCGCTGAGCACTCATTCATTTTCAAGCAGGGGTATAGGAGGGCGCTCATTTTAGAAAATCGTATCTATTCTCTTGTAGCACATCCAGGCCGATGAACCAACGATTCCTATCATTCTACAAAATGCTGCAGTTTCAAGATAGTTCCACATGCGGCCTGCATCTCAGAACCATTTGCTGTCACTGTGTCGATTTCTCCGTCCTGTCTTGTTCTGCTTTAGAGGCAGGCGTGGCGCTCGTTCTCACCTTTCCGACTGTGGCCAACCTCGTTTGGCTTATAGTGGACACGTTTTTTCTTCCTGCCTTGTTTTACTGTCCTCATTATTTTTACACACAGCCAACTCTTAGCTGTGGCACCTCTGCCAATGGGCTCGGTATTACCAGACACCCCTTGGGCTTTGATCAGGAGAGAATACAATATGATGTTCTGGTAAGAAGCCTCCCCAATTCATAGGCACTACTGAGCACATCTCAAGGCCCCAGCTCATCGATGACACGATTGCAATGAATATCACTACCACATTGTAATAGTGGCTGACTGCATTACAATTTGCTAGCCAATATGGGCAGCTTTCTTTCTTTCTCTAGATCAAAATAGTGTTTAATCAAAGGACCCATGCATGTACCCCAGAATCCACTACCACACACCTCTTCCCTTGTGTATGTTTGCTTTGTTCTAGGACCTTTCGCCTGCTTCCCTTTTTCCTTCTCACCTTACAAACCATGTTCTGGCGATTGCCCCGAGTGGTGTCGCCGTCCACCTCCGTGCCATCTCACTGGCGGCGTGCGCACTATAAAAGACTCTTAATATTGCATAACATGTGCATTGTCGACAGTCGTGGAAAATAAGCGCCGCATGGGTGCTCTTCCATGCTGTGTTCATGTCTTGAAATGAGCTGCTGAATGTGGGACCTAATGCAAAACGACACACGTGCCTTAGTTGTTTATCAGGCTGTGAGATTCTCGCCCCACCCCTCCCATGGGCAGGTCACAGAGCCAGCACAGGGGGAGCACCCCACAGTTTGAAGGGCAGTGCTTTTTAACCACTGGGACAACACCTGATCAACCTCACAAACACCCTGCCAGGACGCCACAAAAAGGACTGAATAGCTCTACTAGAACCACCCAACAACACCCTGAAGTCCAACATCAAGACGCATGCACCTGTAAAAACCTAATGAACCATCGGGCGCCAACCATAATGACTGCATCACACGGGCTCCCACTCTCTCCTTGTGTGGATCTGCCCTGTTCCTCCCTCGAACAAGCAAGCACACCACTTAGAAAATCAGCAAGTGAGCTCTGCTTTTATCAGGCCACCAAACAACCCTATAGACTCGGGCTCTGTGAATGGCCCACTGAATCTTTCTGGCAAAATTGACGGCTCTGATTGGCTAACGATGCATGCCCTGCACATTGAATCTCTCGAACGTGTTTCCAAACCTACAGGTCTTCCTGAAATTAGACAGGTTCTTTTTTCATCCCTCATATATTGCGTGTGGTTGATCCAGAGGTTAAGACATTCCTTGAAAGGAGCCTGCCTCCAAGACACTGTTTTTTGGGTGACTTTAACGGAACAATCTCACAGGCGCAGTCTCGGGAGGATAGCTCAGGGGCAACGTGCTTGCCTTCGAAACAAGACAACTCAGAGCACCATAGGTTTGAACCCCAGGTACGAGCTTAGAAACCACTGGGTATCACGCACGTAATAAATAACCAATCATATCAGTAAGGGGGCGGTGCAGGTATGTCGGGTGCCTGATATTTCATAAGGTAGCTCGGGCATTTACCCCAAGCAGCTTTGCAGAAGATGCATGATATTTCAAAACGGATTCTTTCTGGAGAGGTAGCCAATGTAGTGTTTTCAGGGTTCTATGAGGTGGTTGTATTTTTGAAGTTCAAGCTCAGTCGTGTTGCAATGTTTTAGATCGAATGTAGGTAATTTTTGTATTGACTTTTGTCACTAGTCCTTCATAGAGGCTGTAGTCAAGTTTGGATAACAGTATGCATGTCAAGGTCTATCTTGTGGCCTAGGTTGAGAAAGGGACACATTTTCCTCAACATACACAAGTGGAAATGGCAGGATTTGGCCACGCTGGAGATCTGAGGATGGAAGGACATTTTAAAGTGAAACATCATCCCTTCATACCTCACCATTTTAAATGGGGTTAGGGGACATCCTAAAGTGGAGGATGAGGACCGGTAATGATGGCACACGTTAATTGAGCCGCACAGAATAAAAGGGAGGAAGGCGAGGCCCAGCAACACCTGCAGAATGCTGGCAAGGGCAGTTGCTTAGGTCTATATGGTTTTGTTACCACCTTGCCACGGCTGACCTCCGCTGTGTGTCATGTACATATAGCTGGAGAAGGGAGGGGAATGCCTCATGTAAACATTGAAAAGCCAGGGAGACAAAGTTGAGTCTGGGGGAACCCTGCAAGCAACCGGGAGGGAATCAGTTGACACACAGTGATGTGGGCTCCTTAAACCTGAATTAAGGATTCAAGCCATTCCAGGGTTGTTCCCTCCCATTAATTAGAGCACAGAGTGACCTACTATGTCATGCGATGCCGAGATGTGTGGCAGATGGGCCTACATGGAAGTCTGGACATATCTCAGTGGACCACTGTGCCTGTGTATGTTTTGTGAGGTCACTCAGACTGTCTTTGAATTGCTTCATGCAGTATCCACGATTAAGATGAAGAAGAAAAAAAAAGAACTCCGAATAACCTGCAGCAACTGGGGCACCAAGAGTTCTTTGATTTCCTGAAAATGGGAGATGTGGGATGGTGTGGGACGGTGTTGCTCCGGCTCAATGTGCAAGGAAGGGCATGATATGCATCCTGTGAGGGGGCAGAAGGAAGTGGCCAGTGGCCAAGATCGGGCTCACTATTAGGGACTCTCTATATTTGCAGCACCGGTGACAGGGCTTTAGAGGCGAGTCCGTGGAGTGACCAGATCTAGGCTCATTTACGACGGGCAAGCATGATTTGGTTATTTGTATGATCTGGGGGTTGCGCTGGAAATGAGAATTGCAATTCTAGCATGCAACATAATTGTGTGGCCTAACACACTTAATAGTACTATATGATTTGGGCTATTTGTCGACATGCTGCTAATTGATTCAGGCACACACTTTGTATGATATCAAAATGACATTTTTTGATATGTTCGTGTCTGTGTGCCTTGTCTACTGTGGTTGAATCTTATATAGCTGTTTGAAATACAATGTAACTTTGATAAATATGATGTTAACAGGAACCTTTCTTCAGCATATCCCCGGTATAGAAGGACTGTATGGGGCAAATGCAAACAAACACACAATGATACACTAAAGCCCAATGAGCTATCTCTAGGATATGCCCTCTGTCACAGACAGAACAAACACTACACACGAGTTTAGATTTGCATAAATGAGAACTGTGTGGTACTCCATGGTGCGGAAGGTCTCTCAGAGGTGAGATGTGCAACTTTTTTTTTTTTGCATCGGTGGCACGGTCAGTATGATATCTTAATTTGGAGTTCACCTGGTAAAAAACAAGGTTTGACCTAAACAAGAAGATCCCTGGCCATGGACACATATACACATAATATGAAAGCCTTAGTTTGGAGAATTGTTGTACTCACCTCAAAAGGCCAAAATGAAGTCAGGACCATTGTATATGGAAGGAGCCCCGAAGATGCCACAATAGAAATTGGGATCCCTGCTTAGTCTTATCCTAGATGAGGGCATAAAACTGGTCAGTCTGTCCGTGCAGTGGCTGGGGTTTGCTGACTCCCACCCAAGGAGAAAAGGTATACAGTGATATCTGTCAGTGCAATATCACTGGATATTTCTGCGTCTGCAAGGTAAGAAGTGCAGGGAGCATTAGCACTGATTCACTTCATGCATCCCCCCTGACCTTGTGGCCCTCTTCCACTGCACACGTGTTTCCCCTGCAACCGATCCTCGCACCCCCCCACGCGCTCGCCTTCTCTCCTGCCTCCGTGCGGTCCCTCGCAAATTAGGCCATGTGCGCTCCCTGCAACTTAGGCTGTGTGTGCTCCCTTGCATCAGGCCGTTCCACTATTTAGGTCCCCACATCACACATAAATGAGTCCCCAAACCTTCGATAAAAACATTTTTCTCGGGAAAACTGTTCAAATTAGATAATGTGGAAAAAACATTAACTTGATCACCTTTCTCCATACAGTGCTTAGCCCATGCAAACAATTCCTGTTTCTTATCTGCAGAAACAGTATTACGAGTGACGATCTTTGATCCTGCACCTTGATCAACTTCAGTCAATACGGGACCACTCGGGAGCGGAGGTGCAGGTAAATTTAATAAAGCTGCAACTATCGGCGCAGGAGGAAGGGGCGGTGTGATAGGTGGAGGAACAACAACTAGAGGAATAGGAACAATAGGTTGTACAGGGGGAACAGGAATAACAGCAGGAATGGGCAGAGTGCCCAAGAAAGGATCATACGGAGCTGGCGCAGAGGCACCAGGCCTGCGTTCGTTTAACAATTTTTCAATAAATTCTTTGGAAAGATGAAAATCTTTAGAGGGGTAAATTTTCTGGATTCCAAGTGAAAAAGCCCTATCCATATTTTTAACTCTTTCTGAATGTTTTTCTTTATCATATAACAACGCTTTTTCGGCATTTGTTTTATGACGGCGTGCATGTTTATCCCTACTTTTAAGCTGCTGTAACGCTTCTTTTTTCCAATTCTGTAAAACATCAAAGACTGCAGGTCTAGCCTTCTTTTTTAGCAAGACCGATTCTAGGTATTCAATACGGGAGATCTCAAAACTGCCATTGATTGGCCACTGAAATCCGGAGGCATGTCTGGTCTGTCTGTGCCAAATATAATTAAATACTATACTACCAATGCCATACTTACAGTACATAGTACATGCCGGCGACCCCTCCTGTGGTGCCGGGCGGCTAAATTCCAAAGATTGTCGATCGCTGCGGAACAGAGCCCTAAAGCAGCTAGACAATTTTCCAGGCATTTCACAAAAAATTGGTGTTACCTGGTCAATAATTGTGTCTGCAGATACAATACGCCAAATTCAAATTGTCAGGGTTAAATTAAGAGCCGGGTCACGACTGCACCTGACCAAACCTAAGGAGGACCATACGGTTTATCAAAGAACTTACCTAACGAATTTTACCTTGTGTTTGGTGGTTTCGACAAATCTGCCCGCCTCAAAAATGGACCCTCGTCAAGATGCCGTGTCAGACTACACGACTATCGTCCAAGGATCGGATTGTGCAGCGCTGCCGAGGTATCGCGTCTCGTTCGGTCGGGCCCGCAAAATCACACCGTCCGATCCTGGTTCGATAGTCTGCGTCAACCTTCAATGATCCGGCATCAATCTTGAGTGCCCCTGTTCGGGTGCCAACTGTGAAAACATAAAAATTGATATGAGGCTGGGAAGCCCAAAAGAAACACACCAACACAGGTTACAAAGGACATACAAGTGCTTTATTTAAAAGCTACAACAGTTACCAAAGTCAATTGACAAACGGATAGCTATTCGGCTCTCAGAGTAACGTAACGAACTTCAACGAGGGTTCGATGTATTAGTAGAGAGACCGTACATTTGAAATACTTGGGCTTTTATATCCTTTATCCAGCCCTTGGCCAACCCCCTCGTGGGTTAACCATTCTTGGGATCAGGACTAGGGTTCCTTGCCAGGTCAATCCTATAATGTATGCATTTTGATCAGTTCCACTGATACAGTTGTTCATTTACACATAGGTCAGTAATAGGACAAGGTCTCAGTTCGCGACCCCGACTAGTGGCCTGCAGGCATATTAATTATTTGTGTGTGCGGAGGTCACAACGGCCAGAATCTCACTCAGAATGTCATTCAGCCTCCATTTTGATGTTCAGGGTGACTTCCACATTACAAGAGAACCTAAAATGGCGGCTAAATCCAAGATGGCGACTTACATTACTTTTCGTTAAGGTCAAGACCTTGCCGCGGAGTCTATTTACATGATATTTAGACAACTTGGCGTAGGCCAATACACATTCAATTACTGCGATAGGAGGCATAATATTATTTCAATTCCAACAGGCTGGGTTAGATTGGAGGGAAAATAGGGAAAATGCAGCACGGCTTAGCTGTTGTGTTAATAGGCGCAGACCGGATGTCCCCTGAGCTCTGCGTAGGGGCCTTTTACTAATGGTTATTCATCAGGAGCACATAGGCCTTTGTCTCCAGGAGGGTGCTGCGTGGGTCTGAGGTTATAGGATGCATTGGCTGGGGTGGCATATAAAAGATGTTTGTAGAGGTGTAGTGTTGTGTTTTTAAGTCTAATGGGCGGGAACCCAGCAATGCAGGTTGTGGGTGACATAGGGTTTCCATATAGTGTGTTTCAGCATAGAAGTTGAGGATGGTGGGTTGATTAGCATAGGGCAAAGTAAGCAGTTGAGTGTTTATCTGAAGTGTCTGTGGTGATGGCTCGGCGGAGGTGCCCTGCTGGTGTGGAACTATTGAGGAGAAACCTGAGCCATCCTGGTGCACGTCCTTGTGGAACGGGTATGCCCAGACATTGGTCCCATGCTTGCTGGGCCTAGAGACCCAAGATACTCCTCACTGATGAGGCCCAGCGAAGCCAAAACATGTCTGGAGATGCTTGTGGTCTCGTGCAGAAGGGATGTGACCAAGCAGTTCAGGCTGGACTGCTGCATTTGGGGTGGGATCAAGCCTGATTTGATGTGTTCTTTCCCCTTTTGTAATGGCATGGCAGGCAAAGAACGACTGTTTGGAGGGTTGCCAAGAGCAGTGCCAGCTGTGAAGATTAATTCTACACCTTCCAGTCAACACCTCTTTTGTTTTGCAGGCTCTAACTCTGCCGTGGATTGGTGTGCAGCGGCAGGTAGTGAGAACACAAAAGGACTTCAGAAAAGGGGAAAGGGATGGACCTGCAGCAATTTGTACCAAATGAGCAGCAATAGAGATTGATTGCAAAGGAGGGCATGGAATGGGGACTGTGGAACAAGTAACATTTGGGTTGGGGTCTGGGAGCAAGCTTTACATGCTGTGAGTTCAGGGTGAAATACCTAGTAGCAATTCATGTAAATGTACATAGGGCATTGAGGAAGCACCCTGGGTTGGTACTGCATTAGGTGTCATGGTAAACCAAAGCCAAACAGATTTCCCATGGTTCCCTGGTAAAAAGCTCACTAAGCAGGAATATGATTTATGCACCAACGTGCATGTACGCTGCCTGTGATCAAATTGGATGTCTTTAGCGGGATAAAGTAGGCTCTATGCTGTGAAATCCAGGGGTGATTGCTGGGGTTCCTTTGTGAGTTAGGTTCATTGAAATACTGGGTATTTAGCCTTTCCTGCAACATAAGGAGATCCTGTGTTGCGCACATTCCCTTTAGCAGGAAGTTCCAGAGTTTGGCCAGCTGATCTTCTGTATCTCTTTCTGGCATAGCGTGTAGTCTCTAAGATTACGTTGTATTTATTTTATATGCAGGAGGAACAATGCACTTTAGATACAAAAGAACGTACAAATAAGAAATCAGATTTGACGGGAAGAGGTGAGCTTCTTACAATGGCAGCACTGGTCAATTGGCCGGCTCTTGCAGGTCCGGGATCCGGCATCAGATGTCTTGTGGCCTGCCTCAGCACTGACAAGGCTTTACCGAGTCCCCTGCTTCACTGAGGGAAGCTGGGGTCTTGTGATCTAATCTGCTCTGTGCTACTTTCTCAGGCCATCATTCGCACCTTTGTAGGTCGTATTTGCCCAACCTGTTTCTTTCTTCAGGCCTGAAAGGGACACTGTGGGAATCAATGGGCTATGAATATCACTGAGGTGGGAGCCAACACTGCTATAAGCAGGCTTTCTACATGCTGGGCACACTATTGTTTTCCAAATGTGCATCTTACACTTTTATATAACAAAAAGTAATTTCCAAACTCAAAAATACCGCTGAAACTTGCGTTCACTAGTTTTCTTTGAAATGTGCTTTGAAATGTAAAACCAGGCATCCTTAGCGGGTCCTGCGAGCAGACCAGGATTGTTTGCATACTCCCCATTCCCATTGAGCCCTATGGGGGCTCGAATGGGAATGGGGATGTACCGGGCCTGGGTTCCATGAATGGGCAAATACCGGGCCCTCCAAGGTCGGAATGGCCTGGTATTTCCCCATTCAGGGAACCCGGACCCGGTGCCCGGAATGGGGGTAGCCATGCCACATGTCCCGGCAGGATAGCTCAGCGGCAACATGCTCACCTTGGAAGCAAGACGACACGAAACATTACAGATTCGATCCCGGGTTTGCGCTTGGTGTTAAGCGCATTATAAATATGCAACTAAGACATAGTGCCTCATTACGACTCTTGCGCTCCCGGAATGAAGGGGGCCGGTATGGGACCGGCCCCCTTCATGACGGAAGCGCGGATTCCGAGGTTCCCTTTGCGGGACCCAAACCAGACGTCTGGTAAAATCAGACGTCTTTTCCAGGTCCCACAAGGGGAAGAGGGAGGTAACAACGGGACACTTGTAATGTGCCCGTTGTTACCTCCATCCACATTCCCATTGAGCCCTATGGGGGCTCAAATGGAAATGGGGAATGGTTCCTGCAAGGAGGAATTACCAGGTCCTCCTATGTCGGAATGACCCGGTTATTCCTCATTGCAGGAACCCGGTAATGGAGCCCGGTTTGGAGGCAGCCAGTAGCTCCATGGCTGCATCCAAACTCGTAATGAGGCCCATACTCCTGTAACAGCGTCGTGATGCCCCGGGCTGTGTGAGCGCTTTAAAAATGCAAATAAATAAATAAATAAATGGTCCGTGCAATCGGCAGTGCAGAAGCAGTTGATGATTTATATTGAAGCTTAGTTTCCAGAATACAGAATACATGTGCAGCCTGTGTGCCAATCATATTTTAGCAAAAGTCTTCCTCGAGGGACACTTTAATGATTTCAGCCCAAAACAACATGCTGAATGCAATGTGTCTGCACGTCTCCTGTGCAGCACATTTAGGAGACGGACTGCAGCTGCAGTGTGCAAGCAGTGCCTGAAGCCGAGCCTCCAGGAGGGAGGGGGAGGCCTACTGAGTGACAGGGAGAGGAGAGGTCGGTGCCGTGGCGGTGTGCCAGGATTGAGGAGGAGAGCTGCTGGCAGCGCGCAGAGAGACACTGGGGAAAGGGGGGATATAAAGGAAGTGGCGGTGGGAGGGTGGCTGGGCATTAAGATGAGTAGAGTGGGTTGCCGTCCGTAAAGAGGCCATACAGGTTCGATATTTTGGCGCGAAGGAAGCAAGGATAGGGACGCCCATTGCCAAGGAAGAGGCAGGTAGTTTATAGCAGGAAATGAAAGTGTGAGATTGGTAAAAGGAGACTGGATTACAGTCGTAGTTACACAGAGGCAGCCACCAAACCACACATCCACCTTCCAGATTACTCTTCAGTTGACAAACATGGAGCCTCCTTCACAGCACTTACTCCAACAATCACCCACACGCGCGCATGCGCACATAGACACACCACAGATGCACACACACACACACACTCACGCACACACTCACTTACTCAATCACTCTCTCTCTCAATGCCAAGCCCGGGCTGCAAAGGACTCCCGCCCGTTTGAAAAATCTTGAACCATTCCTCTGCATACGGGTGACACTTGCGCTCATAAGGACTGCCACAAAATAAGAACACGTTTACGCCCATTGCTGGTATGGCAGGGTCAGTAGTACATGAATAGATGTTCTTGGTCCAATTATCTTAATAGTAGGCATTTAATTGGACACATTTTCTAAACAACAGAAACACATGATTTGGCCCTCCCAGGACTCAAACACGTTATCTGTAGAGTAATCACGGACACGAACAACATGCACCTAACACTGAACTAGCGGCACTGCATGGGAACATGCCCCATGTAGATGCAACTAGCGGCACTGCATGGGAACATGCCCCATGAAGATGCAACTAGTGGCACTGCATGGAAGACACCCGATGCAGATGCAACTAGCGGCACTGCATGGGAACACGCCCCATGTAGATGCAACTAACGGCACTGCATGGGAACACTACCCATGTCGATGCAACTAGCGGCACTGCATGGAAACACACTCCATGTAGATACAGCTATCGGCACTGCATGGGAACACACCCGATGCAGATGCAACTATCGGCACTGCATGGGAACACGACCAATGTAGATGCAACTAGCGGCACTGCATGGGAACACGCCCCATGTAGATGCAACTATTGGAACTGCATGGGAACACGGCCCATGTAGATGCAACTATCGGCACTGCATGGGAACACGCCCCATGTAGATGCAACTAGCGGCAGCGCATGGGAACACACCCCATGTAGATGCATCGTTGTGAGCTTTCTAATTGCCTAATCTTGTTTGACACGCCTGTGGCTTGAGAGGAAAGGGGGAAGACACTGATCATACATAGGAGGCCAGCCCTTAACCAACACCAGAGCAGCCTGGGTGCCTTTGAATGACCAAACTGATCAATGCCCATTCTGCCTCTAACACTGGACTGCCTACTAGTAACATGCATCCTATGCCACTACCTTAAAGTAGCATTTATACAATACAAGAAAGACTTGTTAGACTGTCTAGAGGGTAACAATGCAAGCCAACCACGCCAGAGTCGAGTTGAGGGCATGTTCACAAATATAATCCTGCAGCCCCTCTCCTCAAGGATGCATGGGTTCAACCCACTCATTGCACTGCCCTTAACCACTGTCACCAGACAACCAAACCACTGCACACCGTCAATGGTAGCATGGACATTACACCACAGCAACTTTACCCACCTCACTCTTGAACTAACCCAAACAGCATCTATACCAACAGCCAATAATTGATCTCACATGCAGCGGACATCGCAGACATGATCCCCACCCACAAGCTGGATGCACTCTTCATCACTAAAAACCTATCTGGCACACACTTCTTCCCACCTCCTGGACATCCTCAACCCATTGGCTACAGCATTCAACTCAGAGATAGGCCTCACATGTCCACCTTCATACACAAGTCCCCCTGGCCCTGAACCAGACTGAAAGAAGATGCCATCCACTCTTTCAAACCACTTTCCTCTCTCTCATACAAACACTGTCACCTTCAACCTCCTCTGCAGGCTACTTAAACTCAATGCATCCTTTGTTGATGACTTCGATGACATGGTCAACACCAAATTCCTTACACATGCCAATAAAAACATCTTCCTTAAGGGCTTTAGCTTCAAAGACAACACTGCCAATAAGAGCATTGAAGAGGCACTACACAACCAACTGGACACAATAAACCTCCTCCAGGGTGCACCAATGCACAGTGAATATCATACTCAAAAACGAAACTGGGAAGCTCCACATTCCCCAACCTTGCTCCATAGCTAGGAATTCCTTCCCAGGTGACACCAGAGCGATCCTAGCCTATCCAAGATTTTAAAAAAGCATTTATCATATGGCCATTTCCCTAATACGGGGGCTGGGGAGACTCCTTGCTTTAATATGTCCTCTGATTAATACTTTGCAAGATAACAAGTGTTTTATGCAGATCACAACTTGCACATTTTTATTAGGCTTTGCCTAGGCATATACTGATCGCTAGTATAATCCAACAAATCTCTCCCCGCAGATAGGGACATGCCTCACTAAGTAACATTGGCTGATAAATATGTCTGGATACTTAAGACATTTATGCCGTCTTTGCCAACTGGGTATGGATCTAGTTTACCTTGTTCTGCTGTTCAGTTTTCAGATCCACAAATGTTTCAATACAAACTAAAGATGTGAGCTATTATGCACTTCAATCATGCTCTTAAAATAAATTTGCCCTGGCACTTTTTCCATTTTTGAGGCGACTGAATGAAACTTGTATCGTTATGATTCTGTCTCTGCTCTTTCATGGCCTCCTTCTCAGAACTTCGCATCAGCCGGGCTGTGGCATTAGCGCTCGCTGAGCACTCAGCGCTCGCTGAGCACTCATTCATTTTCAAGCAGGGGTATAGGAGGGCGCTCATTTTAGAAAATCGTATCTATTCTCTTGTAGCACATCCAGGCCGATGAACCAACGATTCCTATCATTCTACAAAATGCTGCAGTTTCAAGATAGTTCCACATGCGGCCTGCATCTCAGAACCATTTGCTGTCACTGTGTCGATTTCTCCGTCCTGTCTTGTTCTGCTTTAGAGGCAGGCGTGGCGCTCGTTCTCACCTTTCCGACTGTGGCCAACCTCGTTTGGCTTATAGTGGACACGTTTTTTCTTCCTGCCTTGTTTTACTGTCCTCATTATTTTTACACACAGCCAACTCTTAGCTGTGGCACCTCTGCCAATGGGCTCGGTATTACCAGACACCCCTTGGGCTTTGATCAGGAGAGAATACAATATGATGTTCTGGTAAGAAGCCTCCCCAATTCATAGGCACTACTGAGCACATCTCAAGGCCCCAGCTCATCGATGACACGATTGCAATGAATATCACTACCACATTGTAATAGTGGCTGACTGCATTACAATTTGCTAGCCAATATGGGCAGCTTTCTTTCTTTCTCTAGATCAAAATAGTGTTTAATCAAAGGACCCATGCATGTACCCCAGAATCCACTACCACACACCTCTTCCCTTGTGTATGTTTGCTTTGTTCTAGGACCTTTCGCCTGCTTCCCTTTTTCCTTCTCACCTTACAAACCATGTTCTGGCGATTGCCCCGAGTGGTGTCGCCGTCCACCTCCGTGCCATCTCACTGGCGGCGTGCGCACTATAAAAGACTCTTAATATTGCATAACATGTGCATTGTCGACAGTCGTGGAAAATAAGCGCCGCATGGGTGCTCTCCCATGCTGTGTTCATGTCTTGAAATGAGCTGCTGAATGTGGGACCTAATGCAAAACGACACACGTGCCTTAGTTGTTTATCAGGCTGTGAGATTCTCGCCCCACCCCTCCCATGGGCAGGTCACAGAGCCAGCACAGGGGGAGCACCCCTCAGTTTGAAGGGCAGTGCTTTTTAACCACTGGGACAACACCTGATCAACCTCACAAACACCCTGCCAGGACGCCACAAAAAGGACTGAATAGCTCTACTAGAACCACCCAACAACACCCTGAAGTCCAACATCAAGACGCATGCACCTGTAAAAACCTAATGAACCATCGGGCGCCAACCATAATGACTGCATCACACGGGCTCCCACTCTCTCCTTGTGTGGATCTGCCCTGTTCCTCCCTCGAACAAGCAAGCACACCACTTAGAAAATCAGCAAGTGAGCTCTGCTTTTATCAGGCCACCAAACAACCCTATAGACTCGGGCTCTGTGAATGGCCCACTGAATCTTTCTGGCAAAATTGACGGCTCTGATTGGCTAACGATGCATGCCCTGCACATTGAATCTCTCGAACGTGTTTCCAAACCTACAGGTCTTCCTGAAATTAGACAGGTTCTTTTTTCATCCCTCATATATTGCGTGTGGTTGATCCAGAGGTTAAGACATTCCTTGAAAGGAGCCTGCCTCCAAGACACTGTTTTTTGGGTGACTTTAACGGAACAATCTCACAGGCGCAGTCTCGGGAGGATAGCTCAGGGGCAACGTGCTTGCCTTCGAAACAAGACAACTCAGAGCACCATAGGTTTGAACCCCAGGTACGAGCTTAGAAACCACTGGGTATCACGCACGTAATAAATAACCAATCATATCAGTAAGGGGGCGGTGCAGGTATGTCGGGTGCCTGATATTTCATAAGGTAGCTCGGGCATTTACCCCAAGCAGCTTTGCAGAAGATGCATGATATTTCAAAACGGATTCTTTCTGGAGAGGTAGCCAATGTAGTGTTTTCAGGGTTCTATGAGGTGGTTGTATTTTTGAAGTTCAAGCTCAGTCGTGTTGCAATGTTTTAGATCGAATGTAGGTAATTTTTGTATTGACTTTTGTCACTAGTCCTTCATAGAGGCTGTAGTCAAGTTTGGATAACAGTATGCATGTCAAGGTCTATCTTGTGGCCTAGGTTGAGAAAGGGACACATTTTCCTCAACATACACAAGTGGAAATGGCAGGATTTGGCCACGCTGGAGATCTGAGGATGGAAGGACATTTTAAAGTGAAACATCATCCCTTCATACCTCACCATTTTAAATGGGGTTAGGGGACATCCTAAAGTGGAGGATGAGGACCGGTAATGATGGCACACGTTAATTGAGCCGCACAGAATAAAAGGGAGGAAGGCGAGGCCCAGCAACACCTGCAGAATGCTGGCAAGGGCAGTTGCTTAGGTCTATATGGTTTTGTTACCACCTTGCCACGGCTGACCTCCGCTGTGTGTCATGTACATATAGCTGGAGAAGGGAGGGGAATGCCTCATGTAAACATTGAAAAGCCAGGGAGACAAAGTTGAGTCTGGGGGAACCCTGCAAGCAACCGGGAGGGAATCAGTTGACACACAGTGATGTGGGCTCCTTAAACCTGAATTAAGGATTCAAGCCATTCCAGGGTTGTTCCCTCCCATTAATTAGAGCACAGAGTGACCTACTATGTCATGCGATGCCGAGATGTGTGGCAGATGGGCCTACATGGAAGTCTGGACATATCTCAGTGGACCACTGTGCCTGTGTATGTTTTGTGAGGTCACTCAGACTGTCTTTGAATTGCTTCATGCAGTATCCACGATTAAGATGAAGAAGAAAAAAAAAGAACTCCGAATAACCTGCAGCAACTGGGGCACCAAGAGTTCTTTGATTTCCTGAAAATGGGAGATGTGGGATGGTGTGGGACGGTGTTGCTCCGGCTCAATGTGCAAGGAAGGGCATGATATGCATCCTGTGAGGGGGCAGAAGGAAGTGGCCAGTGGCCAAGATCGGGCTCACTATTAGGGACTCTCTATATTTGCAGCACCGGTGACAGGGCTTTAGAGGCGAGTCCGTGGAGTGACCAGATCTAGGCTCATTTACGACGGGCAAGCATGATTTGGTTATTTGTATGATCTGGGGGTTGCGCTGGAAATGAGAATTGCAATTCTAGCATGCAACATAATTGTGTGGCCTAACACACTTAATAGTACTATATGATTTGGGCTATTTGTCGACATGCTGCTAATTGATTCAGGCACACACTTTGTATGATATCAAAATGACATTTTTTGATATGTTCGTGTCTGTGTGCCTTGTCTACTGTGGTTGAATCTTATATAGCTGTTTGAAATACAATGTAACTTTGATAAATATGATGTTAACAGGAACCTTTCTTCAGCATATCCCCGGTATAGAAGGACTGTATGGGGCAAATGCAAACAAACACACAATGATACACTAAAGCCCAATGAGCTATCTCTAGGATATGCCCTCTGTCACAGACAGAACAAACACTACACACGAGTTTAGATTTGCATAAATGAGAACTGTGTGGTACTCCATGGTGCGGAAGGTCTCTCAGAGGTGAGATGTGCAACTTTTTTTTTTTTGCATCGGTGGCACGGTCAGTATGATATCTTAATCTGGAGTTCACCTGGTAAAAAACAAGGTTTGACCTAAACAAGAAGATCCCTGGCCATGGACACATATACACATAATATGAAAGCCTTAGTTTGGAGAATTGTTGTACTCACCTCAAAAGGCCAAAATGAAGTCAGGACCATTGTATATGGAAGGAGCCCCGAAGATGCCACAATAGAAATTGGGATCCCTGCTTAGTCTTATCCTAGATGAGGGCATAAAACTGGTCAGTCTGTCCGTGCAGTGGCTGGGGTTTGCTGACTCCCACCCAAGGAGAAAAGGTATACAGTGATATCTGTCAGTGCAATATCACTGGATATTTCTGCGTCTGCAAGGTAAGAAGTGCAGGGAGCATTAGCACTGATTCACTTCATGCATCCCCCCTGACCTTGTGGCCCTCTTCCACTGCACACGTGTTTCCCCTGCAACCGATCCTCGCACCCCCCCACGCGCTCGCCTTCTCTCCTGCCTCCGTGCGGTCCCTCGCAAATTAGGCCATGTGCGCTCCCTGCAACTTAGGCTGTGTGTGCTCCCTTGCATCAGGCCGTTCCACTATTTAGGTCCCCACATCACACATAAATGAGTCCCCAAACCTTCGATAAAAACATTTTTCTCGGGAAAACTGTTCAAATTAGATAATGTGGAAAAAACATTAACTTGATCACCTTTCTCCATACAGTGCTTAGCCCATGCAAACAATTCCTGTTTCTTATCTGCAGAAACAGTATTACGAGTGACGATCTTTGATCCTGCACCTTGATCAACTTCAGTCAATACGGGACCACTCGGGAGCGGAGGTGCAGGTAAATTTAATAAAGCTGCAACTATCGGCGCAGGAGGAAGGGGCGGTGTGATAGGTGGAGGAACAACAACTAGAGGAATAGGAACAATAGGTTGTACAGGGGGAACAGGAATAACAGCAGGAATGGGCAGAGTGCCCAAGAAAGGATCATACGGAGCTGGCGCAGAGGCACCAGGCCTGCGTTCGTTTAACAATTTTTCAATAAATTCTTTGGAAAGATGAAAATCTTTAGAGGGGTAAATTTTCTGGATTCCAAGTGAAAAAGCCCTATCCATATTTTTAACTCTTTCTGAATGTTTTTCTTTATCATATAACAACGCTTTTTCGGCATTTGTTTTATGACGGCGTGCATGTTTATCCCTACTTTTAAGCTGCTGTAACGCTTCTTTTTTCCAATTCTGTAAAACATCAAAGACTGCAGGTCTAGCCTTCTTTTTTAGCAAGACCGATTCTAGGTATTCAATACGGGAGATCTCAAAACTGCCATTGATTGGCCACTGAAATCCGGAGGCATGTCTGGTCTGTATGTGCCAAATATAATTAAATACTATACTACCAATGCCATACTTACAGTACATAGTACATGCCGGCGACCCCTCCTGTGGTGCCGGGCGGCTAAATTCCAAAGATTGTCGATCGCTGCGGAACAGAGCCCTAAAGCAGCTAGACAATTTTCCAGGCATTTCACAAAAAATTGGTGTTACCTGGTCAATAATTGTGTCTGCAGATACAATACGCCAAATTCAAATTGTCAGGGTTAAATTAAGAGCCGGGTCACGACTGCACCTGACCAAACCTAAGGAGGACCATACGGTTTATCAAAGAACTTACCTAACGAATTTTACCTTGTGTTTGGTGGTTTCGACAAATCTGCCCGCCTCAAAAATGGACCCTCGTCAAGATGCCGTGTCAGACTACACGACTATCGTCCAAGGATCGGATTGTGCAGCGCTGCCGAGGTATCGCGTCTCGTTCGGTCGGGCCCGCAAAATCACACCGTCCGATCCTGGTTCGATAGTCTGCGTCAACCTTCAATGATCCGGCATCAATCTTGAGTGCCCCTGTTCGGGTGCCAACTGTGAAAACATAAAAATTGATATGAGGCTGGGAAGCCCAAAAGAAACACACCAACACAGGTTACAAAGGACATACAAGTGCTTTATTTAAAAGCTACAACAGTTACCAAAGTCAATTGACAAACGGATAGCTATTCGGCTCTCAGAGTAACGTAACGAACTTCAACGAGGGTTCGATGTATTAGTAGAGAGACCGTACATTTGAAATACTTGGGCTTTTATATCCTTTATCCAGCCCTTGGCCAACCCCCTCGTGGGTTAACCATTCTTGGGATCAGGACTAGGGTTCCTTGCCAGGTCAATCCTATAATGTATGCATTTTGATCAGTTCCACTGATACAGTTGTTCATTTACACATAGGTCAGTAATAGGACAAGGTCTCAGTTCGCGACCCCGACTAGTGGCCTGCAGGCATATTAATTATTTGTGTGTGCGGAGGTCACAACGGCCAGAATCTCACTCAGAATGTCATTCAGCCTCCATTTTGATGTTCAGGGTGACTTCCACATTACAAGAGAACCTAAAATGGCGGCTAAATCCAAGATGGCGACTTACATTACTTTTCGTTAAGGTCAAGACCTTGCCGCGGAGTCTATTTACATGATATTTAGACAACTTGGCGTAGGCCAATACACATTCAATTACTGCGATAGGAGGCATAATATTATTTCAATTCCAACAGGCTGGGTTAGATTGGAGGGAAAATAGGGAAAATGCAGCACGGCTTAGCTGTTGTGTTAATAGGCGCAGACCGGATGTCCCCTGAGCTCTGCGTAGGGGCCTTTTACTAATGGTTATTCATCAGGAGCACATAGGCCTTTGTCTCCAGGAGGGTGCTGCGTGGGTCTGAGGTTATAGGATGCATTGGCTGGGGTGGCATATAAAAGATGTTTGTAGAGGTGTAGTGTTGTGTTTTTAAGTCTAATGGGCGGGAACCCAGCAATGCAGGTTGTGGGTGACATAGGGTTTCCATATAGTGTGTTTCAGCATAGAAGTTGAGGATGGTGGGTTGATTAGCATAGGGCAAAGTAAGCAGTTGAGTGTTTATCTGAAGTGTCTGTGGTGATGGCTCGGCGGAGGTGCCCTGCTGGTGTGGAACTATTGAGGAGAAACCTGAGCCATCCTGGTGCACGTCCTTGTGGAACGGGTATGCCCAGACATTGGTCCCATGCTTGCTGGGCCTAGAGACCCAAGATACTCCTCACTGATGAGGCCCAGCGAAGCCAAAACATGTCTGGAGATGCTTGTGGTCTCGTGCAGAAGGGATGTGACCAAGCAGTTCAGGCTGGACTGCTGCATTTGGGGTGGGATCAAGCCTGATTTGATGTGTTCTTTCCCCTTTTGTAATGGCATGGCAGGCAAAGAACGACTGTTTGGAGGGTTGCCAAGAGCAGTGCCAGCTGTGAAGATTAATTCTACACCTTCCAGTCAACACCTCTTTTGTTTTGCAGGCTCTAACTCTGCCGTGGATTGGTGTGCAGCGGCAGGTAGTGAGAACACAAAAGGACTTCAGAAAAGGGGAAAGGGATGGACCTGCAGCAATTTGTACCAAATGAGCAGCAATAGAGATTGATTGCAAAGGAGGGCATGGAATGGGGACTGTGGAACAAGTAACATTTGGGTTGGGGTCTGGGAGCAAGCTTTACATGCTGTGAGTTCAGGGTGAAATACCTAGTAGCAATTCATGTAAATGTACATAGGGCATTGAGGAAGCACCCTGGGTTGGTACTGCATTAGGTGTCATGGTAAACCAAAGCCAAACAGATTTCCCATGGTTCCCTGGTAAAAAGCTCACTAAGCAGGAATATGATTTATGCACCAACGTGCATGTACGCTGCCTGTGATCAAATTGGATGTCTTTAGCGGGATAAAGTAGGCTCTATGCTGTGAAATCCAGGGGTGATTGCTGGGGTTCCTTTGTGAGTTAGGTTCATTGAAATACTGGGTATTTAGCCTTTCCTGCAACATAAGGAGATCCTGTGTTGCGCACATTCCCTTTAGCAGGAAGTTCCAGAGTTTGGCCAGCTGATCTTCTGTATCTCTTTCTGGCATAGCGTGTAGTCTCTAAGATTACGTTGTATTTATTTTATATGCAGGAGGAACAATGCACTTTAGATACAAAAGAACATACAAATAAGAAATCAGATTTGACGGGAAGAGGTGAGCTTCTTACAATGGCAGCACTGGTCAATTGGCCGGCTCTTGCAGGTCCGGGATCCGGCATCAGATGTCTTGTGGCCTGCCTCAGCACTGACAAGGCTTTACCGAGTCCCCTGCTTCACTGAGGGAAGCTGGGGTCTTGTGATCTAATCTGCTCTGTGCTACTTTCTCAGGCCATCATTCGCACCTTTGTAGGTCGTATTTGCCCAACCTGTTTCTTTCTTCAGGCCTGAAAGGGACACTGTGGGAATCAATGGGCTATGAATATCACTGAGGTGGGAGCCAACACTGCTATAAGCAGGCTTTCTACATGCTGGGCACACTATTGTTTTCCAAATGTGCATCTTACACTTTTATATAACAAAAAGTAATTTCCAAACTCAAAAATACCGCTGAAACTTGCGTTCACTAGTTTTCTTTGAAATGTGCTTTGAAATGTAAAACCAGGCATCCTTAGCGGGTCCTGCGAGCAGACCAGGATTGTTTGCATACTCCCCATTCCCATTGAGCCCTATGGGGGCTCGAATGGGAATGGGGATGTACCGGGCCTGGGTTCCATGAATGGGCAAATACCGGGCCCTCCAAGGTCGGAATGGCCTGGTATTTCCCCATTCAGGGAACCCGGACCCGGTGCCCGGAATGGGGGTAGCCATGCCACATGTCCCGGCAGGATAGCTCAGCGGCAACATGCTCACCTTGGAAGCAAGACGACACGAAACATTACAGATTCGATCCCGGGTTTGCGCTTGGTGTTAAGCGCATTATAAATATGCAACTAAGACATAGTGCCTCATTACGACTCTTGCGCTCCCGGAATGAAGGGGGCCGGTATGGGACCGGCCCCCTTCATGACGGAAGCGCGGATTCCGAGGTTCCCTTTGCGGGACCCAAACCAGACGTCTGGTAAAATCAGACGTCTTTTCCAGGTCCCACAAGGGGAAGAGGGAGGTAACAACGGGACACTTGTAATGTGCCCGTTGTTACCTCCATCCACATTCCCATTGAGCCCTATGGGGGCTCAAATGGAAATGGGGAATGGTTCCTGCAAGGAGGAATTACCAGGTCCTCCTATGTCGGAATGACCCGGTTATTCCTCATTGCAGGAACCCGGTAATGGAGCCCGGTTTGGAGGCAGCCAGTAGCTCCATGGCTGCATCCAAACTCGTAATGAGGCCCATACTCCTGTAACAGCGTCGTGATGCCCCGGGCTGTGTGAGCGCTTTAAAAATGCAAATAAATAAATAAATAAATGGTCCGTGCAATCGGCAGTGCAGAAGCAGTTGATGATTTATATTGAAGCTTAGTTTCCAGAATACAGAATACATGTGCAGCCTGTGTGCCAATCATATTTTAGCAAAAGTCTTCCTCGAGGGACACTTTAATGATTTCAGCCCAAAACAACATGCTGAATGCAATGTGTCTGCACGTCTCCTGTGCAGCACATTTAGGAGACGGACTGCAGCTGCAGTGTGCAAGCAGTGCCTGAAGCCGAGCCTCCAGGAGGGAGGGGGAGGCCTACTGAGTGACAGGGAGAGGAGAGGTCGGTGCCGTGGCGGTGTGCCAGGATTGAGGAGGAGAGCTGCTGGCAGCGCGCAGAGAGACACTGGGGAAAGGGGGGATATAAAGGAAGTGGCGGTGGGAGGGTGGCTGGGCATTAAGATGAGTAGAGTGGGTTGCCGTCCGTAAAGAGGCCATACAGGTTCGATATTTTGGCGCGAAGGAAGCAAGGATAGGGACGCCCATTGCCAAGGAAGAGGCAGGTAGTTTATAGCAGGAAATGAAAGTGTGAGATTGGTAAAAGGAGACTGGATTACAGTCGTAGTTACACAGAGGCAGCCACCAAACCACACATCCACCTTCCAGATTACTCTTCAGTTGACAAACATGGAGCCTCCTTCACAGCACTTACTCCAACAATCACCCACACGCGCGCATGCGCACATAGACACACCACAGATGCACACACACACACACACTCACGCACACACTCACTTACTCAATCACTCTCTCTCTCAATGCCAAGCCCGGGCTGCAAAGGACTCCCGCCCGTTTGAAAAATCTTGAACCATTCCTCTGCATACGGGTGACACTTGCGCTCATAAGGACTGCCACAAAATAAGAACACGTTTACGCCCATTGCTGGTATGGCAGGGTCAGTAGTACATGAATAGATGTTCTTGGTCCAATTATCTTAATAGTAGGCATTTAATTGGACACATTTTCTAAACAACAGAAACACATGATTTGGCCCTCCCTGGACTCAAACACGTTATCTGTAGAGTAATCACGGACACGAACAACATGCACCTAACACTGAACTAGCGGCACTGCATGGGAACATGCCCCATGTAGATGCAACTAGCGGCACTGCATGGGAACATGCCCCATGAAGATGCAACTAGTGGCACTGCATGGAAGACACCCGATGCAGATGCAACTAGCGGCACTGCATGGGAACACGCCCCATGTAGATGCAACTAACGGCACTGCATGGGAACACTACCCATGTCGATGCAACTAGCGGCACTGCATGGAAACACACTCCATGTAGATACAGCTATCGGCACTGCATGGGAACACACCCGATGCAGATGCAACTATCGGCACTGCATGGGAACACGACCAATGTAGATGCAACTAGCGGCACTGCATGGGAACACGCCCCATGTAGATGCAACTATTGGAACTGCATGGGAACACGGCCCATGTAGATGCAACTATCGGCACTGCATGGGAACACGCCCCATGTAGATGCAACTAGCGGCAGCGCATGGGAACACACCCCATGTAGATGCATCGTTGTGAGCTTTCTAATTGCCTAATCTTGTTTGACACGCCTGTGGCTTGAGAGGAAAGGGGGAAGACACTGATCATACATAGGAGGCCAGCCCTTAACCAACACCAGAGCAGCCTGGGTGCCTTTGAATGACCAAACTGATCAATGCCCATTCTGCCTCTAACACTGGACTGCCTACTAGTAACATGCATCCTATGCCACTACCTTAAAGTAGCATTTATACAATACAAGAAAGACTTGTTAGACTGTCTAGAGGGTAACAATGCAAGCCAACCACGCCAGAGTCGAGTTGAGGGCATGTTCACAAATATAATCCTGCAGCCCCTCTCCTCAAGGATGCATGGGTTCAACCCACTCATTGCACTGCCCTTAACCACTGTCACCAGACAACCAAACCACTGCACACCGTCAATGGTAGCATGGACATTACACCACAGCAACTTTACCCACCTCACTCTTGAACTAACCCAAACAGCATCTATACCAACAGCCAATAATTGATCTCACATGCAGCGGACATCGCAGACATGATCCCCACCCACAAGCTGGATGCACTCTTCATCACTAAAAACCTATCTGGCACACACTTCTTCCCACCTCCTGGACATCCTCAACCCATTGGCTACAGCATTCAACTCAGAGATAGGCCTCACATGTCCACCTTCATACACAAGTCCCCCTGGCCCTGAACCAGACTGAAAGAAGATGCCATCCACTCTTTCAAACCACTTTCCTCTCTCTCATACAAACACTGTCACCTTCAACCTCCTCTGCAGGCTACTTAAACTCAATGCATCCTTTGTTGATGACTTCGATGACATGGTCAACACCAAATTCCTTACACATGCCAATAAAAACATCTTCCTTAAGGGCTTTAGCTTCAAAGACAACACTGCCAATAAGAGCATTGAAGAGGCACTACACAACCAACTGGACACAATAAACCTCCTCCAGGGTGCACCAATGCACAGTGAATATCATACTCAAAAACGAAACTGGGAAGCTCCACATTCCCCAACCTTGCTCCATAGCTAGGAATTCCTTCCCAGGTGACACCAGAGCGATCCTAGCCTATCCAAGATTTTAAAAAAGCATTTATCATATGGCCATTTCCCTAATACGGGGGCTGGGGAGACTCCTTGCTTTAATATGTCCTCTGATTAATACTTTGCAAGATAACAAGTGTTTTATGCAGATCACAACTTGCACATTTTTATTAGGCTTTGCCTAGGCATATACTGATCGCTAGTATAATCCAACAAATCTCTCCCCGCAGATAGGGACATGCCTCACTAAGTAACATTGGCTGATAAATATGTCTGGATACTTAAGACATTTATGCCGTCTTTGCCAACTGGGTATGGATCTAGTTTACCTTGTTCTGCTGTTCAGTTTTCAGATCCACAAATGTTTCAATACAAACTAAAGATGTGAGCTATTATGCACTTCAATCATGCTCTTAAAATAAATTTGCCCTGGCACTTTTTCCATTTTTGAGGCGACTGAATGAAACTTGTATCGTTATGATTCTGTCTCTGCTCTTTCATGGCCTCCTTCTCAGAACTTCGCATCAGCCGGGCTGTGGCATTAGCGCTCGCTGAGCACTCAGCGCTCGCTGAGCACTCATTCATTTTCAAGCAGGGGTATAGGAGGGCGCTCATTTTAGAAAATCGTATCTATTCTCTTGTAGCACATCCAGGCCGATGAACCAACGATTCCTATCATTCTACAAAATGCTGCAGTTTCAAGATAGTTCCACATGCGGCCTGCATCTCAGAACCATTTGCTGTCACTGTGTCGATTTCTCCGTCCTGTCTTGTTCTGCTTTAGAGGCAGGCGTGGCGCTCGTTCTCACCTTTCCGACTGTGGCCAACCTCGTTTGGCTTATAGTGGACACGTTTTTTCTTCCTGCCTTGTTTTACTGTCCTCATTATTTTTACACACAGCCAACTCTTAGCTGTGGCACCTCTGCCAATGGGCTCGGTATTACCAGACACCCCTTGGGCTTTGATCAGGAGAGAATACAATATGATGTTCTGGTAAGAAGCCTCCCCAATTCATAGGCACTACTGAGCACATCTCAAGGCCCCAGCTCATCGATGACACGATTGCAATGAATATCACTACCACATTGTAATAGTGGCTGACTGCATTACAATTTGCTAGCCAATATGGGCAGCTTTCTTTCTTTCTCTAGATCAAAATAGTGTTTAATCAAAGGACCCATGCATGTACCCCAGAATCCACTACCACACACCTCTTCCCTTGTGTATGTTTGCTTTGTTCTAGGACCTTTCGCCTGCTTCCCTTTTTCCTTCTCACCTTACAAACCATGTTCTGGCGATTGCCCCGAGTGGTGTCGCCGTCCACCTCCGTGCCATCTCACTGGCGGCGTGCGCACTATAAAAGACTCTTAATATTGCATAACATGTGCATTGTCGACAGTCGTGGAAAATAAGCGCCGCATGGGTGCTCTCCCATGCTGTGTTCATGTCTTGAAATGAGCTGCTGAATGTGGGACCTAATGCAAAACGACACACGTGCCTTAGTTGTTTATCAGGCTGTGAGATTCTCGCCCCACCCCTCCCATGGGCAGGTCACAGAGCCAGCACAGGGGGAGCACCCCACAGTTTGAAGGGCAGTGCTTTTTAACCACTGGGACAACACCTGATCAACCTCACAAACACCCTGCCAGGACGCCACAAAAAGGACTGAATAGCTCTACTAGAACCACCCAACAACACCCTGAAGTCCAACATCAAGACGCATGCACCTGTAAAAACCTAATGAACCATCGGGCGCCAACCATAATGACTGCATCACACGGGCTCCCACTCTCTCCTTGTGTGGATCTGCCCTGTTCCTCCCTCGAACAAGCAAGCACACCACTTAGAAAATCAGCAAGTGAGCTCTGCTTTTATCAGGCCACCAAACAACCCTATAGACTCGGGCTCTGTGAATGGCCCACTGAATCTTTCTGGCAAAATTGACGGCTCTGATTGGCTAACGATGCATGCCCTGCACATTGAATCTCTCGAACGTGTTTCCAAACCTACAGGTCTTCCTGAAATTAGACAGGTTCTTTTTTCATCCCTCATATATTGCGTGTGGTTGATCCAGAGGTTAAGACATTCCTTGAAAGGAGCCTGCCTCCAAGACACTGTTTTTTGGGTGACTTTAACGGAACAATCTCACAGGCGCAGTCTCGGGAGGATAGCTCAGGGGCAACGTGCTTGCCTTCGAAACAAGACAACTCAGAGCACCATAGGTTTGAACCCCAGGTACGAGCTTAGAAACCACTGGGTATCACGCACGTAATAAATAACCAATCATATCAGTAAGGGGGCGGTGCAGGTATGTCGGGTGCCTGATATTTCATAAGGTAGCTCGGGCATTTACCCCAAGCAGCTTTGCAGAAGATGCATGATATTTCAAAACGGATTCTTTCTGGAGAGGTAGCCAATGTAGTGTTTTCAGGGTTCTATGAGGTGGTTGTATTTTTGAAGTTCAAGCTCAGTCGTGTTGCAATGTTTTAGATCGAATGTAGGTAATTTTTGTATTGACTTTTGTCACTAGTCCTTCATAGAGGCTGTAGTCAAGTTTGGATAACAGTATGCATGTCAAGGTCTATCTTGTGGCCTAGGTTGAGAAAGGGACACATTTTCCTCAACATACACAAGTGGAAATGGCAGGATTTGGCCACGCTGGAGATCTGAGGATGGAAGGACATTTTAAAGTGAAACATCATCCCTTCATACCTCACCATTTTAAATGGGGTTAGGGGACATCCTAAAGTGGAGGATGAGGACCGGTAATGATGGCACACGTTAATTGAGCCGCACAGAATAAAAGGGAGGAAGGCGAGGCCCAGCAACACCTGCAGAATGCTGGCAAGGGCAGTTGCTTAGGTCTATATGGTTTTGTTACCACCTTGCCACGGCTGACCTCCGCTGTGTGTCATGTACATATAGCTGGAGAAGGGAGGGGAATGCCTCATGTAAACATTGAAAAGCCAGGGAGACAAAGTTGAGTCTGGGGGAACCCTGCAAGCAACCGGGAGGGAATCAGTTGACACACAGTGATGTGGGCTCCTTAAACCTGAATTAAGGATTCAAGCCATTCCAGGGTTGTTCCCTCCCATTAATTAGAGCACAGAGTGACCTACTATGTCATGCGATGCCGAGATGTGTGGCAGATGGGCCTACATGGAAGTCTGGACATATCTCAGTGGACCACTGTGCCTGTGTATGTTTTGTGAGGTCACTCAGACTGTCTTTGAATTGCTTCATGCAGTATCCACGATTAAGATGAAGAAGAAAAAAAAAGAACTCCGAATAACCTGCAGCAACTGGGGCACCAAGAGTTCTTTGATTTCCTGAAAATGGGAGATGTGGGATGGTGTGGGACGGTGTTGCTCCGGCTCAATGTGCAAGGAAGGGCATGATATGCATCCTGTGAGGGGGCAGAAGGAAGTGGCCAGTGGCCAAGATCGGGCTCACTATTAGGGACTCTCTATATTTGCAGCACCGGTGACAGGGCTTTAGAGGCGAGTCCGTGGAGTGACCAGATCTAGGCTCATTTACGACGGGCAAGCATGATTTGGTTATTTGTATGATCTGGGGGTTGCGCTGGAAATGAGAATTGCAATTCTAGCATGCAACATAATTGTGTGGCCTAACACACTTAATAGTACTATATGATTTGGGCTATTTGTCGACATGCTGCTAATTGATTCAGGCACACACTTTGTATGATATCAAAATGACATTTTTTGATATGTTCGTGTCTGTGTGCCTTGTCTACTGTGGTTGAATCTTATATAGCTGTTTGAAATACAATGTAACTTTGATAAATATGATGTTAACAGGAACCTTTCTTCAGCATATCCCCGGTATAGAAGGACTGTATGGGGCAAATGCAAACAAACACACAATGATACACTAAAGCCCAATGAGCTATCTCTAGGATATGCCCTCTGTCACAGACAGAACAAACACTACACACGAGTTTAGATTTGCATAAATGAGAACTGTGTGGTACTCCATGGTGCGGAAGGTCTCTCAGAGGTGAGATGTGCAACTTTTTTTTTTTTGCATCGGTGGCACGGTCAGTATGATATCTTAATCTGGAGTTCACATGGTAAAAAACAAGGTTTGACCTAAACAAGAAGATCCCTGGCCATGGACACATATACACATAATATGAAAGCCTTAGTTTGGAGAATTGTTGTACTCACCTCAAAAGGCCAAAATGAAGTCAGGACCATTGTATATGGAAGGAGCCCCGAAGATGCCACAATAGAAATTGGGATCCCTGCTTAGTCTTATCCTAGATGAGGGCATAAAACTGGTCAGTCTGTCCGTGCAGTGGCTGGGGTTTGCTGACTCCCACCCAAGGAGAAAAGGTATACAGTGATATCTGTCAGTGCAATATCACTGGATATTTCTGCGTCTGCAAGGTAAGAAGTGCAGGGAGCATTAGCACTGATTCACTTCATGCATCCCCCCTGACCTTGTGGCCCTCTTCCACTGCACACGTGTTTCCCCTGCAACCGATCCTCGCACCCCCCCACGCGCTCGCCTTCTCTCCTGCCTCCGTGCGGTCCCTCGCAAATTAGGCCATGTGCGCTCCCTGCAACTTAGGCTGTGTGTGCTCCCTTGCATCAGGCCGTTCCACTATTTAGGTCCCCACATCACACATAAATGAGTCCCCAAACCTTCGATAAAAACATTTTTCTCGGGAAAACTGTTCAAATTAGATAATGTGGAAAAAACATTAACTTGATCACCTTTCTCCATACAGTGCTTAGCCCATGCAAACAATTCCTGTTTCTTATCTGCAGAAACAGTATTACGAGTGACGATCTTTGATCCTGCACCTTGATCAACTTCAGTCAATACGGGACCACTCGGGAGCGGAGGTGCAGGTAAATTTAATAAAGCTGCAACTATCGGCGCAGGAGGAAGGGGCGGTGTGATAGGTGGAGGAACAACAACTAGAGGAATAGGAACAATAGGTTGTACAGGGGGAACAGGAATAACAGCAGGAATGGGCAGAGTGCCCAAGAAAGGATCATACGGAGCTGGCGCAGAGGCACCAGGCCTGCGTTCGTTTAACAATTTTTCAATAAATTCTTTGGAAAGATGAAAATCTTTAGAGGGGTAAATTTTCTGGATTCCAAGTGAAAAAGCCCTATCCATATTTTTAACTCTTTCTGAATGTTTTTCTTTATCATATAACAACGCTTTTTCGGCATTTGTTTTATGACGGCGTGCATGTTTATCCCTACTTTTAAGCTGCTGTAACGCTTCTTTTTTCCAATTCTGTAAAACATCAAAGACTGCAGGTCTAGCCTTCTTTTTTAGCAAGACCGATTCTAGGTATTCAATACGGGAGATCTCAAAACTGCCATTGATTGGCCACTGAAATCCGGAGGCATGTCTGGTCTGTCTGTGCCAAATATAATTAAATACTATACTACCAATGCCATACTTACAGTACATAGTACATGCCGGCGACCCCTCCTGTGGTGCCGGGCGGCTAAATTCCAAAGATTGTCGATCGCTGCGGAACAGAGCCCTAAAGCAGCTAGACAATTTTCCAGGCATTTCACAAAAAATTGGTGTTACCTGGTCAATAATTGTGTCTGCAGATACAATACGCCAAATTCAAATTGTCAGGGTTAAATTAAGAGCCGGGTCACGACTGCACCTGACCAAACCTAAGGAGGACCATACGGTTTATCAAAGAACTTACCTAACGAATTTTACCTTGTGTTTGGTGGTTTCGACAAATCTGCCCGCCTCAAAAATGGACCCTCGTCAAGATGCCGTGTCAGACTACACGACTATCGTCCAAGGATCGGATTGTGCAGCGCTGCCGAGGTATCGCGTCTCGTTCGGTCGGGCCCGCAAAATCACACCGTCCGATCCTGGTTCGATAGTCTGCGTCAACCTTCAATGATCCGGCATCAATCTTGAGTGCCCCTGTTCGGGTGCCAACTGTGAAAACATAAAAATTGATATGAGGCTGGGAAGCCCAAAAGAAACACACCAACACAGGTTACAAAGGACATACAAGTGCTTTATTTAAAAGCTACAACAGTTACCAAAGTCAATTGACAAACGGATAGCTATTCGGCTCTCAGAGTAACGTAACGAACTTCAACGAGGGTTCGATGTATTAGTAGAGAGACCGTACATTTGAAATACTTGGGCTTTTATATCCTTTATCCAGCCCTTGGCCAACCCCCTCGTGGGTTAACCATTCTTGGGATCAGGACTAGGGTTCCTTGCCAGGTCAATCCTATAATGTATGCATTTTGATCAGTTCCACTGATACAGTTGTTCATTTACACATAGGTCAGTAATAGGACAAGGTCTCAGTTCGCGACCCCGACTAGTGGCCTGCAGGCATATTAATTATTTGTGTGTGCGGAGGTCACAACGGCCAGAATCTCACTCAGAATGTCATTCAGCCTCCATTTTGATGTTCAGGGTGACTTCCACATTACAAGAGAACCTAAAATGGCGGCTAAATCCAAGATGGCGACTTACATTACTTTTCGTTAAGGTCAAGACCTTGCCGCGGAGTCTATTTACATGATATTTAGACAACTTGGCGTAGGCCAATACACATTCAATTACTGCGATAGGAGGCATAATATTATTTCAATTCCAACAGGCTGGGTTAGATTGGAGGGAAAATAGGGAAAATGCAGCACGGCTTAGCTGTTGTGTTAATAGGCGCAGACCGGATGTCCCCTGAGCTCTGCGTAGGGGCCTTTTACTAATGGTTATTCATCAGGAGCACATAGGCCTTTGTCTCCAGGAGGGTGCTGCGTGGGTCTGAGGTTATAGGATGCATTGGCTGGGGTGGCATATAAAAGATGTTTGTAGAGGTGTAGTGTTGTGTTTTTAAGTCTAATGGGCGGGAACCCAGCAATGCAGGTTGTGGGTGACATAGGGTTTCCATATAGTGTGTTTCAGCATAGAAGTTGAGGATGGGGGGTTGATTAGCATAGGGCAAAGTAAGCAGTTGAGTGTTTATCTGAAGTGTCTGTGGTGATGGCTCGGCGGAGGTGCCCTGCTGGTGTGGAACTATTGAGGAGAAACCTGAGCCATCCTGGTGCACGTCCTTGTGGAACGGGTATGCCCAGACATTGGTCCCATGCTTGCTGGGCCTAGAGACCCAAGATACTCCTCACTGATGAGGCCCAGCGAAGCCAAAACATGTCTGGAGATGCTTGTGGTCTCGTGCAGAAGGGATGTGACCAAGCAGTTCAGGCTGGACTGCTGCATTTGGGGTGGGATCAAGCCTGATTTGATGTGTTCTTTCCCCTTTTGTAATGGCATGGCAGGCAAAGAACGACTGTTTGGAGGGTTGCCAAGAGCAGTGCCAGCTGTGAAGATTAATTCTACACCTTCCAGTCAACACCTCTTTTGTTTTGCAGGCTCTAACTCTGCCGTGGATTGGTGTGCAGCGGCAGGTAGTGAGAACACAAAAGGACTTCAGAAAAGGGGAAAGGGATGGACCTGCAGCAATTTGTACCAAATGAGCAGCAATAGAGATTGATTGCAAAGGAGGGCATGGAATGGGGACTGTGGAACAAGTAACATTTGGGTTGGGGTCTGGGAGCAAGCTTTACATGCTGTGAGTTCAGGGTGAAATACCTAGTAGCAATTCATGTAAATGTACATAGGGCATTGAGGAAGCACCCTGGGTTGGTACTGCATTAGGTGTCATGGTAAACCAAAGCCAAACAGATTTCCCATGGTTCCCTGGTAAAAAGCTCACTAAGCAGGAATATGATTTATGCACCAACGTGCATGTACACTGCCTGTGATCAAATTGGATGTCTTTAGCGGGATAAAGTAGGCTCTATGCTGTGAAATCCAGGGGTGATTGCTGGGGTTCCTTTGTGAGTTAGGTTCATTGAAATACTGGGTATTTAGCCTTTCCTGCAACATAAGGAGATCCTGTGTTGCGCACATTCCCTTTAGCAGGAAGTTCCAGAGTTTGGCCAGCTGATCTTCTGTATCTCTTTCTGGCATAGCGTGTAGTCTCTAAGATTACGTTGTATTTATTTTATATGCAGGAGGAACAATGCACTTTAGATACAAAAGAACGTACAAATAAGAAATCAGATTTGACGGGAAGAGGTGAGCTTCTTACAATGGCAGCACTGGTCAATTGGCCGGCTCTTGCAGGTCCGGGATCCGGCATCAGATGTCTTGTGGCCTGCCTCAGCACTGACAAGGCTTTACCGAGTCCCCTGCTTCACTGAGGGAAGCTGGGGTCTTGTGATCTAATCTGCTCTGTGCTACTTTCTCAGGCCATCATTCGCACCTTTGTAGGTCGTATTTGCCCAACCTGTTTCTTTCTTCAGGCCTGAAAGGGACACTGTGGGAATCAATGGGCTATGAATATCACTGAGGTGGGAGCCAACACTGCTATAAGCAGGCTTTCTACATGCTGGGCACACTATTGTTTTCCAAATGTGCATCTTACACTTTTATATAACAAAAAGTAATTTCCAAACTCAAAAATACCGCTGAAACTTGCGTTCACTAGTTTTCTTTGAAATGTGCTTTGAAATGTAAAACCAGGCATCCTTAGCGGGTCCTGCGAGCAGACCAGGATTGTTTGCATACTCCCCATTCCCATTGAGCCCTATGGGGGCTCGAATGGGAATGGGGATGTACCGGGCCTGGGTTCCATGAATGGGCAAATACCGGGCCCTCCAAGGTCGGAATGGCCTGGTATTTCCCCATTCAGGAACCCGGACCCGGTGCCCGGAATGGGGGTAGCCATGCCACATGTCCCGGCAGGATAGCTCAGCGGCAACATGCTCACCTTGGAAGCAAGACGACACGAAACATTACAGATTCGATCCCGGGTTTGCGCTTGGTGTTAAGCGCATTATAAATATGCAACTAAGACATAGTGCCTCATTACGACTCTTGCGCTCCCGGAATGAAGGGGGCCGGTATGGGACCGGCCCCCTTCATGACGGAAGCGCGGATTCCGAGGTTCCCTTTGCGGGACCCAAACCAGACGTCTGGTAAAATCAGACGTCTTTTCCAGGTCCCACAAGGGGAAGAGGGAGGTAACAACGGGACACTTGTAATGTGCCCGTTGTTACCTCCATCCACATTCCATTGAGCCCTATGGGGGCTCAAATGGAAATGGGGAATGGTTCCTGCAAGGAGGAATTACCAGGTCCTCCTATGTCGGAATGACCCGGTTATTCCTCATTGCAGGAACCCGGTAATGGAGCCCGGTTTGGAGGCAGCCAGTAGCTCCATGGCTGCATCCAAACTCGTAATGAGGCCCATACTCCTGTAACAGCGTCGTGATGCCCCGGGCTGTGTGAGCGCTTTAAAAATGCAAATAAATAAATAAATAAATGGTCCGTGCAATCGGCAGTGCAGAAGCAGTTGATGATTTATATTGAAGCTTAGTTTCCAGAATACAGAATACATGTGCAGCCT